>NW_026872085.1:0-127568 GCF_033458585.1 Syngnathus typhle
TTAAGCAATAAATTAAAAATGCTTATAAAACATAAACCAAACGTTGGAGGTGGTCATTTCTTCATGCGCAGTGATAAACTCGGCACTCTAAAGCACCCGAGAGCGTTTTTTTTCGATGCCAACCTAACCAGAGTGACGGGAGCGGCACAATTCAGAAAAAGTGCTCAGCTCGCCGAGAAAATGCGATTTAAGCAATAAAATTAAAAATGCTTATAAAACATAAACCAAACGTTGTAGATGGTCATTTCTTATTACGCAGTAATAAACTCGGCACTCTAAAGCACCCGAGAGCGTTTTTTTCCATGCCAACCTAACCAGAGTGACGGGAGCGGCACAATTCAGAAAAGTGCTCAGCTCGCCGAGAAAATGCGATTTAAGCAATACAATTAAAAATGCTTATAAAACATAAACCAAACGTTGGAGGTGGTCATTTCTTCATGTGCAGTGATAAACTCGGCACTCTAAAGCACCCGAGAGCGTTTTTTTCCATGCCAACCTAACCAGAGTGACGGGAGCGGCACAATTCAGAAAAAGTGCTCAGCTCGCCGAGAAAATGCGATTTAAGCAATAAAATTAAAAATGCTTATAAAACATAAACCAAACGTTGGAGGTGGTCATTTCTTCATGCACAGTGATAAACTCGGCACTCTAAAGCACCCGAGAGCGTTTTTTTCGATGCCAACCTAACCAGAGTGACGGGAGCGGCACAATTCAGAAAAAGCGCTCAGCTCGCCGAGAAAATGCGATTTAAGCAATAAAATTAAAAATGCTTATAAAACATAAACCAAACGTTGGAGGTGGTCATTTCTTCATGCACAGTGATAAACTCGGCACTCTAAAGCACCCGAGAGCGTTTTTTTCGGTACCAACCTAACCAGAGTGACGGGAGCGGCACAATTCAGAAAAAGTGCTCAGCTCGCCGAGAAAATGCGATTTAAGCAATAAAATTAAAAATGCTTATAAAACATAAACCAAACGTTGGAGGTGGTCATTTCTTCATGCGCAGTGATAAACTCGGCACTCTAAAGCACCCGAGAGCGTTTTTTTCGATGCCAACCTAACCAGAGTGACGGGAGCGGCACAATTCAGAAAAAGTGCTCAGCTCGCCGAGAAAATGCAATTTAAGCAATAAAATTTAAAATGCTTATAAAACATAAACCAAACGTTGTAGATGGTCATTTCTTATTACGCAGTAATAAACTCGGCACTCTAAAGCACCCGAGAGCGTTTTTTTCCATGCCAACCTAACCAGAGTGACGGGAGCGGCACAATTCAGAAAAAGTGCTCAGCTCGCCGAGAAAATGCGATTTAAGCAATAAAATTAAAAATGCTTATAAAACATAAACCAAACGTTGGAGGTGGTCATTTCTTCATGCGCAGTGATAAACTCGGCACTCTAAAGCACCCGAGAGCGTTTTTTTCGATGCCAACCTAACCAGAGTGACGGGAGCGGCACAATTCAGAAAAAGTGCTCAGCTCGCCGAGAAAATGCAATTTAAGCAATAAAATTTAAAATGCTTATAAAACATAAACCAAACGTTGTAGATGGTCATTTCTTATTACGCAGTAATAAACTCGGCACTCTAAAGCACCCGAGAGCGTTTTTTTCCATGCCAACCTAACCAGAGTGACGGGAGCGGCACAATTCAGAAAAAGTGCTCAGCTCGCCGAGAAAATGCGATTTAAGCAATAAAATTAAAAATGCTTATAAAACATAAACCAAACGTTGGAGGTGGTCATTTCTTCATGCGCAGTGATAAACTCGGCACTCTAAAGCACCCGAGAGCGTTTTTTTCCATGCCAACCTAACCAGAGTGACGGGAGCGGCACAATTCAGAAAAAGTGCTCAGCTCGCCGAGAAAATGCGATTTAAGCAATAAAATTAAAAATGCTTATAAAACATAAACCAAACGTTGGAGGTGGTCATTTCTTCATGCGCAGTGATAAACTCGGCACTCTAAAGCACCCGAGAGCGTTTTATTTGATGCCAACCTAACCAGAGTTACGGGAGCGGCACAATTCAGAAAAAGTGCTCAGCTCGCCGAGAAAATGCGATTTAAGCAATAAAATTAAAAATGCTTATAAAACATAAACCAAACGTTGGAGGTGGTCATTTCTTCATGCGCAGTGATAAACTCGGCACTCTAAAGCACCCGAGAGCGTTTTTTTCGATGCCAACCTAACCAGAGTGACGGGAGCGGCACAATTCTGAAAAAGCGCTCAGCTCGCCGAGAAAATGCGATTTAAGCAATAAAATTAAAAATGCTTATAAAACATAAACCAAACGTTGGAGGTGGTCATTTCTTCATGCGCGGTGATAAACTCGGCACTCTAAAGCACCCGAGAGCGTTTTTTTCGATGCCAACCTAACCAGAGTGACGGGAGCGGCACAATTCAGAAAAAGTGCTCAGCTCGCCGAGAAAATGCGATTTAAGCAATAAAATTAAAAATGCTTATAAAACATAAACCAAACGTTGGAGGTGGTCATTTCTTCATGCGCAGTGATAAACTCGGCACTCTAAAGCACCCGAGAGCGTTTTTTTCGATGCCAACCTAACCAGAGTGACGGGAGCGGCACAATTCAGAAAAAGTGCTCAGCTCGCCGAGAAAATGCGATTTAAGCAATAAAATTAAAAATGCTTATAAAACATAAACCAAACGTTGGAGGTGGTCATTTCTTCATGCGCAGTGATAAACTCGGCACTCTAAAGCACCCGAGAGCGTTTTTTTCGATGCCAACCTAACCAGAGTGACGGGAGCGGCACAATTCAGAAAAAGCGCTCGGCTCGCCGAGAAAATGCGATTTAAGCAATAAAATTAAAATGCTTATAAAACATAAACCAAACGTTGGAGGTGGTCATTTCTTCATGCGCAGTGATAAACTCGGCACTCTAAAGCACCCGAGAGCGTTTTTTTCGATGCCAACCTAACCAGAGTGACGGGAGCGGCACAATTCAGAAAAAGCGCTCAGCTCGCCGAGAAAATGCGATTTAAGCAATAAAATTAAAAATGCTTATAAAACATAAACCAAACGTTGGAGGTGGTCATTTCTTCATGCACAGTGATAAACTCGGCACTCTAAAGCACCCGAGAGCGTTTTTTTCGATGCCAACCTAACCAGAGTGACGGGAGCGGCACAATTCAGAAAAAGTGCTCAGCTCGCGAGAAAATGCGATTTAAGCAATAAAATTAAAAATGCTTATAAAACATAAACCAAACGTTGTAAATGGTCATTTCTTATTACGCAGTAATAAACTCGGCACTCTAAAGCACCCGAGAGCGTTTTTTTCGATGCCAACCTAACCAGAGTGACGGGAGCGGCACAATTCAGAAAAAGTGCTCAGCTCGCCGAGAAAATGCGATTTAAGCAATAAAATTAAAAATGCTTATAAAACATAAACCAAACGTTGGAGGTGGTCATTTCTTCATGCGCAGTGATAAACTCGGCACTCTAAAGCACCCGAGAGCGTTTTTTCCCATGCCAACCTAACCAGAGTGACGGGAGCGGCACAATTCAGAAAAAGTGCTCAGCTCGCCGAGAAAATGCGATTTAAGCAATAAAATTAAAAATGCTTATAAAACATAAACCAAACGTTGTAGATGGTCATTTCTTATTACGCAGTAATAAACTCGGCACTCTAAAGCACCCGAGAGCGTTTTTTTCCATGCCAACCTAACCAGAGTGACGGGAGCGGCACAATTCAGAAAAAGTGCTCAGCTCGCCGAGAAATTGCGATTTAAGCAATAAAATTAAAAATGCTTATAAAACATAAACCAAACGTTGGAGGTGGTCATTTCTTCATGCGCAGTGATAAACTCGGCACTCTAACGCACCCGAGAGCGTTTTATTCGATGCCAACCTAACCAGAGTGACGGGAGCGGCACAATTCAGAAAAAGCGCTCAGCTCGCCGAGAAAATGCGATTTAAGCAATAAAATTAAAAATGCTTATAAAACATAAACCAAACGTTGGAGGTGGTCATTTCTTCATGCGCGGTGATAAACTCGGCACTCTAAAGCACCCGAGAGCGTTTTTTTCCATGCCAACCTAACCAGAGTGACGGGAGCGGCACAATTCAGAAAAAGTGCTCAGCTCGCCGAGAAAATGCGATTTAAGCAATAAAATTAAAAATGCTTATAAAACACAAACCAAACGTTGGAGGTGGTCATTTCTTCATGCGCAGTGATAAACTCGGCACTCTAAAGCACCCGAGTGCGTTTTTTTCGATGCCAACCTAACCAGAGTGACGGGAGCGGCACAATTCAGAAAAAGTGCTCAGCTCGCCGAGAAAATGCGATTTAAGCAATAAAATTAAAAATGCTTATAAAACATAAACCAAACGTTGTAGATGGTCATTTCTTATTACGCAGTAATAAACTCGGCACTCTAAAGCACCCGAGAGCGTTTTTTTCCATGCCAACCTAACCAGAGTGACGGGAGCGGCACAATTCAGAAAAAGTGCTCAGCTCGCCGAGAAAAATGCGATTTAAGCAATACAATTAAAAATGCTTATAAAACATAAACCAACGTTGGAGGTGGTCATTTCTTCATGTGCAGTGATAAACTCGGCACTCTAAAGCACCCGAGAGCGTTTTTTCGATGCCAACCTAACCAGAGTGACGGGAGCGGCACAATTCAGAAAAAGTGCTCAGCTCGCCGAGAAAATGCGATTTAAGCAATAAAATTTAAAATGCTTATAAAACATAAACCAAACGTTGTAGATGGTCATTTCTTATTACGCAGTAATAAACTCGGCACTCTAAAGCACCCGAGAGCGTTTTTTTCCATGCCAACCTAACCAGAGTGACGGGAGCGGCACAATTCAGAAAAAGTGCTCAGCTCGCCGAGAAAATGCGATTTAAGCAATAAAATTAAAAATGCTTATAAAACATAAACCAAACGTTGGAGGTGGTCATTTCTTCATGCGCAGTGATAAACTCGGCACTCTAAAGCACCCAAGAGCGTTTTTTTCGATGCCAACCTAACCAGAGTGACGGGAGCGGCACAATTCAGAAAAAGCGCTCAGCTCGCCGAGAAAAATGCGATTTAAGCAATAAAATTAAAAATGCTTATAAAACATAAACCAAACGTTGGAGGTGGTCATTTCTTCATGCGCGGTGATAAACTCGGCACTCTAAAGCACCCGAGAGCGTTTTTTTCGATGCCAACCTAACCAGAGTGACGGGAGCGGCACAATTCAGAAAAAGTGCTCAGCTCGCCGAGAAAATGCGATTTAAGCAATAAAATTAAAAATGCTTATAAAACATAAACCAAACGTTGGAGGTGGTCATTTCTTCATGCGCAGTGATAAACTCGGCACTCTAAAGCACCCGAGAGCGTTTTTTTCGATGCCAACCTAACCAGAGTGACGGGAGCGGCACAATTCAGAAAAAGTGCTCAGCTCGCCGAGAAAATGCGATTTAAGCAATAAAATTAAAAATGCTTATAAAACATAAACCAAACGTTGGAGGTGGTCATTTCTTCATGCGCAGTGATAAACTCGGCACTCTAAAGCACCCGAGAGCGTTTTTTTCGATGCCAACCTAACCAGAGTGACGGGAGCGGCACAATTCAGAAAAAGCGCTCAGCTCGCCGAGAAAATGCGATTTAAGCAATAAAATTAAAAATGCTTATAAACATAAACCAAACGTTGGAGGTTGTCATTTCTTCATGCGCAGTGATAAACTCGGCACTCTAAAGCACCCGAGAGCGTTTTTTTCCATGCCAACCTAACCAGAGTGACGGGAGCGGCACAATTCAGAAAAAGTGCTCAGCTCGCCGAGAAAATGCGATTTAAGCAATAAAATTAAAAATGCTTATAAAACATAAACCAAACGTTGGAGGTGGTCATTTCTTCATGCGCAGTGATAAACTCGGCACTCTAAAGCACCCGAGAGCGTTTTTTTCCATGCCAACCTAACCAGAGTGACGGGAGCGGCACAATTCAGAAAAAGTGCTCAGCTCGCCGAGAAAATGCGATTTAAGCAATAAAATTAAAAATGCTTATAAAACATAAACCAAACGTTGGAGGTGGCCATTTCTTCATGCGCAGTGATAAACTCGGCACTCTAAAGCACCCGAGAGCGTTTTTTTCCATGCCAACCTAACCAGAGTGACGGGAGCGGCACAATTCAGAAAAAGTGCTCAGCTCGCCGAGAAAATGCGATTTAAGCAACTAAATTAAAAATGCTTATAAAACATAAACCAAACGTTGGAGGTGGCCATTTCTTCATGCGCAGTGATAAACTCGGCACTCTAAAGCACCCGAGAGCGTTTTTTTCCATGCCAACCTAACCAGAGTGACGGGAGCGGCACAATTCAGAAAAAGTGCTCAGCTCGCCGAGAAAATGCGATTTAAGCAATAAAATTAAAAATGCTTATAAAACATAAACCAAACGTTGGAGGTGGTCATTTCTTCATGCGCAGTGATAAACTCGGCACTCTAAAGCACCCGAGAGCGTTTTTTTCCATGCCAACCTAACCAGAGTGACAGGAGCGGCACAATTCAGAAAAAGTGCTCAGCTCGCCGAGAAAATGCGATTTAAGCAATAAAATTAAAAATGCTTATAAAACATAAACCAAACGTTGGAGGTGGTCTTTTCTTCATGCGCAGTGATAAACTCGGCACTCTAAAGCACCCGAGAGCGTTTTTTTCCATGCCAACCTAAACAGAGTGACGGGAGCGGCACAATTCAGAAAAAGTGCTCAGCTCGCCGAGAAAATGCGATTTAAGCAATAAAATTAAAAATGCTTATAAAACATAAACCAAACGTTGTAGATGGTCATTTCTTATTACGCAGTAATAAACTCGGCACTCTAAAGCACCCGAGAGCGTTTTTTTCCATGCCAACCTAACCAGAGTGACGGGAGCGGCACAATTCAGAAAAAGTGCTCAGCTCGCCGAGAAAATGCGATTTAAGCAATAAAATTAAAAATGCTTATAAAACATAAACCAAACGTTGGAGGTGGTCATTTCTTCATGCGCAGTGATAAACTCGGCACTCTAAAGCACCCGAGAGCGTTTTTTTCGATGCCAACCTAACCAGAGTGACGGGAGCGGCACAATTCAGAAAAAGTGCTCAGCTCGCCGAGAAAATGCGATTTAAGCAATAAAATTAAAAATGCTTATAAAACATAAACCAAACGTTGGAGGTGGCCATTTCTTCATGCGCAGTGATAAACTCGGCACTCTAAAGCACCCGAGAGCGTTTTTTTCCATGCCAACCTAACCAGAGTGACGGGAGCGGCACAATTCAGAAAAAGTGCTCAGCTCGCCGAGAAAATGCGATTTAAGCAATAAAATTAAAAATGCTTATAAAACATAAACCAAACGTTGGAGGTGGTCATTTCTTCATGCGCAGTGATAAACTCGGCACTCTAAAGCACCCGAGAGCGTTTTTTTCCATGCCAACCTAACCAGAGTGACGGGAGCGGCACAATTCAGAAAAAGTGCTCAGCTCGCCGAGAAAATGCGATTTAAGCAATAAAATTAAAAATGCTTATAAAACATAAACCAAACGTTGGAGGTGGCCATTTCTTCATGCGCAGTGATAAACTCGGCACTCTAAAGCACCCGAGAGCGTTTTTTTCCATGCCAACCTAACCAGAGTGACGGGAGCGGCACAATTCAGAAAAAGCGCTCAGCTCGCCGAGAAAATGCGATTTAAGCAATAAAATTAAAAATGCTTATAAAACATAAACCAAACGTTGGAGGTGGTCATTTCTTCATGCGCAGTGATAAACTCGGCACTCTAAAGCACCCGAGAGCGTTTTTTTCGATGCCAAACTAACCAGAGTGACGGGAGCGGCACAATTCAGAAAAAGTGCTCAGCTCGCCGAGAAAATGCGATTTAAGCAATAAAATTAAAAATGCTTATAAAACATAAACCAAACGTTGTAGATGGTCATTTCTTATTACGCAGTAATAAACTCGGCACTCTAAAGCACCCGAGAGCGTTTTTTTCCATGCCAACCTAACCAGAGTGACGGGAGCGGCACAATTCAGAAAAAGTGCTCAGCTCGCCGAGAAAATGCGATTTAAGCAATAAAATTAAAAATGCTTATAAAACATAAACCAAACGTTGGAGGTGGCCATTTCTTCATGCGCAGTGATAAACTCGGCACTCTAAAGCACCCGAGAGCGTTTTTTTCCATGCCAACCTAACCAGAGTGACGGGAGCGGCACAATTCAGAAAAATAGCTCAGCTCGCCGAGAAAATGCGATTTAAGCAATAAAATTAAAAATGCTTATAAAACATAAACCAAACGTTGGAGGTGGCCATTTCTTCATGCGCAGTGATAAACTCGGCACTCTAAAGCACCCGAGAGCGTTTTTTTCCATGCCAACCTAACCAGAGTGACGGGAGCGGCACAATTCAGAAAAAGTGCTCAGCTCGCCGAGAAAATGCGATTTAAGCAATAAAATTAAAAATGCTTATAAAACATAAACCAAACGTTGGAGGTGGTCATTTCTTCATGCGCAGTGATAAACTCGGCACTCTAAAGCACCCGAGAGCGTTTTTTTCCATGCCAACCTAACCAGAGTGACGGGAGCGGCACAATTCAGAAAAGTGCTCAGCTCGCCGAGAAAATGCGATTTAAGCAATAAAATTAAAAATGCTTATAAAACATAAACCAAACGTTGGAGGTGGTCATTTCTTCATGCGCAGTGATAAACTCGGCACTCTAAAGCACCCGAGAGCGTTTTTTTCCATGCCAACCTAACCAGAGTGACGGGAGCGGCACAATTCAGAAAAAGTGCTCAGCTCGCCGAGAAAATGCGATTTAAGCAATAAAATTAAAAATGCTTATAAAACATAAACCAAACGTTGGAGGTGGTCATTTCTTCATGCGCAGTGATAAACTCGGCACTCTAAAGCACCCGAGAGCGTTTTTTTCGATGCCAACCTAACCAGAGTGACGGGAGCGGCACAATTCAGAAAAAGCGCTCAGCTAGCCGAGAAAATGCGATTTAAGCAATAAAATTAAAAATGCTTATAAAACATAAACCAAACGTTGGAGGTGGTCATTTCTTCATGCGCAGTGATAAACTCAGCACTCTAAAGCACCCGAGAGCGTTTTTTTCGATGCCAACCTAACCAGAGTGACGGGAGCGGCACAATTCAGAAAAAGCGCTCAGCTCGCCGAGAAAATGCGATTTAAGCAATAAAATTAAAAATGCTTATAAAACATAAACCAAACGTTGGAGGTGGTCATTTCTTCATGCGCAGTGATAAACTCGGCACTCTAAAGCACCCGAGAGCGTTTTTTTCGATGCCAACCTAACCAGAGTGACGGGAGCGGCACAATTCAGAAAAAGTGCTCAGCTCGCCGAGAAAATGCGATTTAAGCAATAAAATTAAAAATGCTTATAAAACATAAACCAAACGTTGGAGGTGGTCATTTCTTCATGCGCAGTAATAAACTCGGCACTCTAAAGCACCCGAGAGCGTTTTTTTTCCATGCCAACCTAACCAGAGTGACGGGAGCGGCACAATTCAGAAAAAGTGCTCAGCTCGCCGAGAAAATGCGATTTAAGCAATAAAATTAAAAATGCTTATAAAACATAAACCAAACGTTGGAGGTGGCCATTTCTTCATGCGCAGTGATAAACTCGGCACTCTAAAGCACCCGAGAGCGTTTTTTTCGATGCCAACCTAACCAGAGTGACGGGAGCGGCACAATTCAGAAAAAGTGCTCAGCTCGCCGAGAAAATGCGATTTAAGCAATAAAATTAAAAATGCTTATAAAACATAAACCAAACGTTGGAGGTGGTCATTTCTTCATGCGCAGTGATAAACTCGGCACTCTAAAGCACCCGAGAGCGTTTTTTTCCATGCCAACCTAACCAGAGTGACGGGAGCGGCACAATTCAGAAAAAGTGCTCAGCTCGCCGAGAAAATGCGATTTAAGCAATAAAATTAAAAATGCTTATAAAACATAAACCAAACGTTGGAGGTGGTCATTTCTTCATGCGCAGTGATAAACTCGGCACTCTAAAGCACCCGAGAGCGTTTTTTTCGATGCCAACCTAACCAGAGTGACGGGAGCGGCACAATTCAGAAAAAGTGCTCAGCTCGCCGAGAAAATGCGATTTAAGCAATAAAATTAAAAATGCTTATAAAACATAAACCAAACGTTGTAGATGGTCATTTCTTATTACGCAGTAATAAACTCGGCACTCTAAAGCACCCGAGAGCGTTTTTTTCCATGCCAACCTAACCAGAGTGACGGGAGCGGCACAATTCAGAAAAAGTGCTCAGCTCGCCGAGAAAATGCGATTTAAGCAATACAATTAAAAATGCTTATAAAACATAAACCAAACGTTGGAGGTGGTCATTTCTTCATGTGCAGTGATAAACTCGGCACTCTAAAGCACCCGAGAGCGTTTTTTTTCCATGCCAACCTAACCAGAGTGACGGGAGCGGCACAATTCAGAAAAAGTGCTCAGCTCGCCGAGAAAATGCGATTTAAGCAATAAAATTAAAAATGCTTATAAAACATAAACCAAACGTTGGAGGTGGTCTTTTCTTCATGCGCAGTGATAAACTCGGCACTCTAAAGCACCCGAGAGCGTTTTTTTCCATGCCAACCTAAACAGAGTGACGGGAGCGGCACAATTCAGAAAAAGTGCTCAGCTCGCCGAGAAAATGCGATTTAAGCAATAAAATTAAAAATGCTTATAAAACATAAACCAAACGTTGTAGATGGTCATTTCTTATTACGCAGTAATAAACTCGGCACTCTAAAGCACCCGAGAGCGTTTTTTTCCATGCCAACCTAACCAGAGTGACGGGAGCGGCACAATTCAGAAAAAGTGCTCAGCTCGCCGAGAAAATGCGATTTAAGCAATAAAATTAAAAATGCTTATAAAACATAAACCAAACGTTGGAGGTGGTCATTTCTTCATGCGCAGTGATAAACTCGGCACTCTAAAGCACCCGAGAGCGTTTTTTTCGATGCCAACCTAACCAGAGTGACGGGAGCGGCACAATTCAGAAAAAGTGCTCAGCTCGCCGAGAAAATGCGATTTAAGCAATAAAATTAAAAATGCTTATAAAACATAAACCAAACGTTGGAGGTGGCCATTTCTTCATGCGCAGTGATAAACTCGGCACTCTAAAGCACCCGAGAGCGTTTTTTTCCATGCCAACCTAACCAGAGTGACGGGAGCGGCACAATTCAGAAAAAGTGCTCAGCTCGCCGAGAAAATGCGATTTAAGCAATAAAATTAAAAATGCTTATAAAACATAAACCAAACGTTGGAGGTGGTCATTTCTTCATGCGCAGTGATAAACTCGGCACTCTAAAGCACCCGAGAGCGTTTTTTTCCATGCCAACCTAACCAGAGTGACGGGAGCGGCACAATTCAGAAAAAGTGCTCAGCTCGCCGAGAAAATGCGATTTAAGCAATAAAATTAAAAATGCTTATAAAACATAAACCAAACGTTGGAGGTGGCCATTTCTTCATGCGCAGTGATAAACTCGGCACTCTAAAGCACCCGAGAGCGTTTTTTTGCATGCCAACCTAACCAGAGTGACGGGAGCGGCACAATTCAGAAAAAGTGCTCAGCTCGCCGAGAAAATGCGATTTAAGCAATAAAATTAAAAATGCTTATAAAACATAAACCAAACGTTGGAGGTGGCCATTTCTTCATGCGCAGTGATAAACTCGGCACTCTAAAGCACCCGAGAGCGTTTTTTTCCATGCCAACCTAACCAGAGTGACGGGAGCGGCACAATTCAGAAAAAGTGCTCAGCTCGCCGAGAAAATGCGATTTAAGCAATAAAATTAAAAATGCTTATAAAACATAAACCAAACGTTGGAGGTGGTCATTTCTTCATGCGCAGTGATAAACTCGGCACTCTAAAGCACCCGAGAGCGTTTTTTTCCATGCCAACCTAACCAGAGTGACAGGAGCGGCACAATTCAGAAAAAGTGCTCAGCTCGCCGAGAAAATGCGATTTAAGCAATAAAATTAAAAATGCTTATAAAACATAAACCAAACGTTGTAAATGGTCATTTCTTATTACGCAGTAATAAACTCGGCACTCTAAAGCACCCGAGAGCGTTTTTTCGATGCCAACCTAACCAGAGTGACGGGAGCGGCACAATACAGAAAAAGCGCTCAGCTCGCCGAGAAAATGCGATTTAAGCAATAAAATTAAAAATGCTTATAAAACATAAACCAAACGTTGGAGGTGGTCTTTTCTTCATGCGCAGTGATAAACTCGGCACTCTAAAGCACCCGAGAGCGTTTTTTTCCATGCCAACCTAAACAGAGTGACGGGAGCGGCACAATTCAGAAAAAGTGCTCAGCTCGCCGAGAAAATGCGATTTAAGCAATAAAATTAAAAATGCTTATAAAACATAAACCAAACGTTGTAGATGGTCATTTCTTATTACGCAGTAATAAACTCGGCACTCTAAAGCACCCGAGAGCGTTTTTTTCCATGCCAACCTAACCAGAGTGACGGGAGCGGCACAATTCAGAAAAAGTGCTCAGCTCGCCGAGAAAATGCGATTTAAGCAATAAAATTAAAAATGCTTATAAAACATAAACCAAACGTTGGAGGTGGTCATTTCTTCATGCGCAGTGATAAACTCGGCACTCTAAAGCACCCGAGAGCGTTTTTTTCGATGCCAACCTAACCAGAGTGACGGGAGCGGCACAATTCAGAAAAAGTGCTCAGCTCGCCGAGAAAATGCGATTTAAGCAATAAAATTAAAAATGCTTATAAAACATAAACCAAACGTTGGAGGTGGTCATTTCTTCATGCACAGTGATGAACTCGGCACTCTAAAGCACCCGAGAGCGTTTTTTTCCATGCCAACCTAACCAGAGTGACGGGAGCGGCACAATTCAGAAAAAGTGCTCAGCTCGCCGAGAAAATGCGATTTAAGCAATAAAATTAAAAATGCTTATAAAACATAAACCAAACGTTGGAGGTGGTCATTTCTTCATGCGCAGTGATAAACTCGGCACTCTAAAGCACCCGAGAGCGTTTTTTTCCATGCCAACCTAACCAGAGTGACGGGAGCGGCACAATTCAGAAAAAGTGCTCAGCTCGCCGAGAAAATGCGATTTAAGCAATAAAATTAAAAATGCTTATAAAACATAAACCAAACGTTGGAGGTGGTCATTTCTTCATGCACAGTTATAAACTCGGCACTCTAAAGCACCCGAGAGCGTTTTTTTCGATGCCAACCTAACCAGAGTGACGGGAGCGGCACAATTCAGAAAAAGTGCTCAGCTCGCCGAGAAAATGCGATTTAAGCAATAAAATTAAAAATGCTTATAAAACCTAAACCAAACGTTGGAGGTGGTCATTTCTTCATGCGCAGTGATAAACTCGGCACTCTAAAGCACCCGAGAGCGTTTTTTTGGATGCCAACCTAACCAGAGTGACGGGAGCGGCACAATTCAGAAAAAGTGCTCAGCTCGCCGAGAAAATGCGATTTAAGCAATAAAATTAAAAATGCTTATAAAACATAAACCAAACGTTGGAGGTGGTCATTTCTTCATGCGCAGTGATAAACTCGGCACTCTAAAGCACCCGAGAGCGTTTTATTCGATGCCAACCTAACCAGAGTGACGGGAGCGGCACAATTCAGAAAAAGTGCTCAGCTCGCCGAGAAAATGCGATTTAAGCAATAAAATTAAAAATGCTTATAAAACATAAACCAAACGTTGGAGGTGGTCATTTCTTCATGCGCAGTGATAAACTCGGCACTCTAAAGCACCCGAGAGCGTTTTTTTCGATGCCAACCTAACCAGAGTGACGGGAGCGGCACAATTCAGAAAAAGTGCTCAGCTCGCCGAGAAAATGCGATTTAAGCAATAAAATTAAAAATGCTTATAAAACATAAACCAAACGTTGGAGTTGGTCATTTCTTCATGCGCAGTGATAAACTCGGCACTCTAAAGCACCCGAGAGCGTTTTTTTCGATGCCAACCTAACCAGAGTGACGGGAGCGGCACAATTCAGAAAAAGTGCTCAGCTCGCCGAGAAAATGCGATTTAAGCAATAAAATTAAAAATGCTTATAAAACATAAACCAAACGTTGGAGGTGGTCATTTCTTCATGCGCAGTGATAAACTCGGCACTCTAAAGCACCCAAGAGCGTTTTTTTCGATGCCAACCTAACCAGAGTGACGGGAGCGGCACAATTCAGAAAAAGCGCTCAGCTCGCCGAGAAAATGCGATTTAAGCAATAAAATTAAAAATGCTTATAAAACATAAACCAAACGTTGGAGGTGGTCATTTCTTCATGCACAGTGATAAACTCGGCACTCTAAAGCACCCGAGAGCGTTTTTTTCGATGCCAACCTAACCAGAGTGACGGGAGCGGCACAATTCAGAAAAAGTGCTCAGCTCGCCGAGAAAATGCGATTTAAGCAATAAAATTAAAAATGCTTATAAAACATAAACCAAACGTTGTAGATGGTCATTTCTTATTACGCAGTAATAAACTCGGCACTCTAAAGCACCCGAGAGCGTTTTTTTCGATGCCAACCTAACCAGAGTGACGGGAGCGGCACAATTCAGAAAAAGCGCTCAGCTCGCCGAGAAAATGCGATTTAAGCAATAAAATTAAAAATGCTTATAAAACATAAACCAAACGTTGGAGGTGGTCATTTCTTCATGCACAGTGATAAACTCGGCACTCTAAAGCACCCGAGAGCGTTTTTTTCGATGCCAACCTAACCAGAGTGACGGGAGCGGCACAATTCAGAAAAAGTGCTCAGCTCGCCGAGAAAATGCGATTTAAGCAATAAAATTAAAAATGCTTATAAAACATAAACCAAACGTTGTAAATGGTCATTTCTTATTACGCAGTAATAAACTCGGCACTCTAAAGCACCCGAGAGCGTTTTTTTCGATGCCAACCTAACCAGAGTGACGGGAGCGGCACAATTCAGAAAAAGCGCTCAGCTCGCCGAGAAAATGCGATTTAAGCAATAAAATTAAAAATGCTTATAAAACATAAACCAAACGTTGGAGGTGGTCTTTTCTTCATGTGCAGTGATAAACTCGGCACTCTAAAGCACCCGAGAGCGTTTTTTTCCATGCCAACCTAAACAGAGTGACGGGAGCGGCACAATTCAGAAAAAGTGCTCAGCTCGCCGAGAAAATGCGATTTAAGCAATAAAATTAAAAATGCTTATAAAACATAAACCAAACGTTGTAGATGGTCATTTCTTATTACGCAGTAATAAACTCGGCACTCTAAAGCACCCGAGAGCGTTTTTTTCCATGCCAACCTAACCAGAGTGACGGGAGCGGCACAATTCAGAAAAAGTGCTCAGCTCGCCGAGAAAATGCGATTTAAGCAATAAAATTAAAAATGCTTATAAAACATAAACCAAACGTTGGAGGTGGTCATTTCTTCATGCGCAGTGATAAACTCGGCACTCTAAAGCACCCGAGAGCGTTTTTTTCGATGCCAACCTAACCAGAGTGACGGGAGCGGCACAATTCAGAAAAAGTGCTCAGCTCGCCGAGAAAATGCGATTTAAGCAATAAAATTAAAAATGCTTATAAAACATAAACCAAACGTTGGAGGTGGTCATTTCTTCATGCGCAGTGATAAACTCGGCACTCTAAAGCACCCGAGAGCGTTTTTTTCGATGCCAACCTAACCAGAGTGACGGGAGCGGCACAATTCAGAAAAAGTGCTCAGCTCGCCGAGAAAATGCGATTTAAGCAATAAAATTAAAAATGCTTATAAAACATAAACCAAACGTTGGAGGTGGTCATTTCTTCATGCGCAGTGATAAACTCGGCACTCTAAAGCACCCGAGAGCGTTTTTTTCGATGCCAACCTAACCAGAGTGACGGGAGCGGCACAATTCAGAAAAAGTGCTCAGCTCGCCGAGAAAATGCGATTTAAGCAATAAAATTAAAAATGCTTATAAAACATAAACCAAACGTTGTAAATGGTCATTTCTTATTACGCAGTAATAAACTCGGCACTCTAAAGCACCCGAGAGCGTTTTTTTCGATGCCAACCTAACCAGAGTGACGGGAGCGGCACAATTCAGAAAAAGCGCTCAGCTCGCCGAGAAAATGCGATTTAAGCAATAAAATTAAAAATGCTTATAAAACATAAACCAAACGTTGGAGGTGGTCTTTTCTTCATGTGCAGTGATAAACTCGGCACTCTAAAGCACCCGAGAGCGTTTTTTTCCATGCCAACCTAAACAGAGTGACGGGAGCGGCACAATTCAGAAAAAGTGCTCAGCTCGCCGAGAAAATGCGATTTAAGCAATAAAATTAAAAATGCTTATAAAACATAAACCAAACGTTGTAGATGGTCATTTCTTATTACGCAGTAATAAACTCGGCACTCTAAAGCACCCGAGAGCGTTTTTTTCCATGCCAACCTAACCAGAGTGACGGGAGCGGCACAATTCAGAAAAAGTGCTCAGCTCGCCGAGAAAATGCGATTTAAGCAATAAAATTAAAAATGCTTATAAAACATAAACCAAACGTTGGAGGTGGTCATTTCTTCATGCGCAGTGATAAACTCGGCACTCTAAAGCACCCGAGAGCGTTTTTTTCAATGCCAACCTAACCAGAGTGACGGGAGCGGCACAATTCAGAAAAAGTGCTCAGCTCGCCGAGAAAATGCGATTTAAGCAATAAAATTAAAAATGCTTATAAAACATAAACCAAACGTTGTAGATGGTCATTTCTTATTACGCAGTAATAAACTCGGCACTCTAAAGCACCCGAGAGCGTTTTTTTCCATGCCAACCTAACCAGAGTGACGGGAGCGGCACAATTCAGAAAAAGCGCTCAGCTCGCCGAGAAAATGCGATTTAAGCAATAAAATTAAAAATGCTTATAAAACATAAACCAAACGTTGGAGGTGGTCATTTCTTCATGCGCAGTGATAAACTCGGCACTCTAAAGCACCCGAGAGCGTTTTTTTCCATGCCAACCTAACCAGAGTGACGGGAGCGGCACAATTCAGAAAAAGCGCTCAGCTCGCCGAGAAAATGCGATTTAAGCAATAAAATTAAAAATGCTTATAAAACATAAACCAAACGTTGGAGGTGGTCATTTCTTCATGCACAGTGATAAACTCGGCACTCTAAAGCACCCGAGAGCGTTTTTTTCGATGCCAACCTAACCAGAGTGACGGGAGCGGCACAATTCAGAAAAAGTGCTCAGCTCGCCGAGAAAATGCGATTTAAGCAATAAAATTAAAAATGCTTATAAAACATAAACCAAACGTTGGAGGTGGTCATTTCTTCATGCGCAGTGATAAACTCGGCACTCTAAAGCACCCGAGAGCGTTTTTTTCCATGCCAACCTAACCAGAGTGACGGGAGCGGCACAATTCAGAAAAAGTGCTCAGCTCGCCGAGAAAATGCGATTTAAGCAATAAAATTAAAAATGCTTATAAAACATAAACCAAACGTTGGAGGTGGTCATTTCTTCATGCGCAGTGATAAACTCGGCACTCTAAAGCACCCGAGAGCGTTTTATTCGATGCCAACCTAACCAGAGTGACGGGAGCGGCACAATTCAGAAAAAGTGCTCAGCTCGCCGAGAAAATGCGATTTAAGCAATAAAATTAAAAATGCTTATAAAACATAAACCAAACGTTGGAGGTGGTCATTTCTTCATGCGCAGTGATAAACTCGGCACTCTAAAGCACCCGAGAGCGTTTTTTTCGATGCCAACCTAACCAGAGTGACGGGAGCGGCACAATTCAGAAAAAGTGCTCAGCTCGCCGAGAAAATGCGATTTAAGCAATAAAATTAAAAATGCTTATAAAACATAAACCAAACGTTGGAGTTGGTCATTTCTTCATGCGCAGTGATAAACTCGGCACTCTAAAGCACCCGAGAGCGTTTTTTTCGATGCCAACCTAACCAGAGTGACGGGAGCGGCACAATTCAGAAAAAGTGCTCAGCTCGCCGAGAAAATGCGATTTAAGCAATAAAATTAAAAATGCTTATAAAACATAAACCAAACGTTGGAGGTGGTCATTTCTTCATGCGCAGTGATAAACTCGGCACTCTAAAGCACCCTAGAGCGTTTTTTTCGATGCCAACCTAACCAGAGTGACGGGAGCGGCACAATTCAGAAAAAGCGCTCAGCTCGCCGAGAAAATGCGATTTAAGCAATAAAATTAAAAATGCTTATAAAACATAAACCAAACGTTGGAGGTGGTCATTTCTTCATGCACAGTGATAAACTCGGCACTCTAAAGCACCCGAGAGCGTTTTTTTCGATGCCAACCTAACCAGAGTGACGGGAGCGGCACAATTCAGAAAAAGTGCTCAGCTCGCCGAGAAAATGCGATTTAAGCAATAAAATTAAAAATGCTTATAAAACATAAACCAAACGTTGGAGGTGGTCATTTCTTCATGCGCAGTGATAAACTCGGCACTCTAAAGCACCCGAGAGCGTTTTTTTCGATGCCAACCTAACCAGAGTGACGCGAGCGGCACAATTCAGAAAAAGCGCTCAGCTCGCCGAGAAAATGCGATTTAAGCAATAAAATTAAAAATGCTTATAAAACATAAACCAAACGTTGGAGGTGGTAATTTCTTCATGCGCAGTGATAAACTCGGCACTCTAAAGCACCCGAGAGCGTTTTTTTCCATGCCAACCTAACCAGAGTGACGGGAGCGGCACAATTCAGAAAAAGTGCTCAGCTCGCCGAGAAAATGCGATTTAAGCAATAAAATTAAAAATGCTTATAAAACATAAACCAAACGTTGGAGTTGGTCATTTCTTCATGCGCAGTGATAAACTCGGCACTCTAAAGCACCCGAGAGCGTTTTTTTCGATGCCAACCTAACCAGAGTGAAGGGAGCGGCACAATTCAGAAAAAGTGCTCAGCTCGCCGAGAAAATGCGATTTAAGCAATAAAATTAAAAATGCTTATAAAACATAAACCAAACGTTGGAGGTGGTCATTTCTTCATGCGCAGTGATAAACTCGGCACTCTAAAGCACCCAAGAGCGTTTTTTTCGATGCCAACCTAACCAGAGTGACGGGAGCGGCACAATTCAGAAAAAGCGCTCAGCTCGCCGAGAAAATGCGATTTAAGCAATAAAATTAAAAATGCTTATAAAACATAAACCAAACGTTGGAGGTGGTCATTTCTTCATGCACAGTGATAAACTCGGCACTCTAAAGCACCCGAGAGCGTTTTTTTCGATGCCAACCTAACCAGAGTGACGGGAGCGGCACAATTCAGAAAAAGTGCTCAGCTCGCCGAGAAAATGCGATTTAAGCAATAAAATTAAAAATGCTTATAAAACATAAACCAAACGTTGTAGATGGTCATTTCTTATTACGCAGTAATAAACTCGGCACTCTAAAGCACCCGAGAGCGTTTTTTTCGATGCCAACCTAACCAGAGTGACGGGAGCGGCACAATTCAGAAAAAGCGCTCAGCTCGCCGAGAAAATGCGATTTAAGCAATAAAATTAAAAATGCTTATAAAACATAAACCAAACGTTGGAGGTGGTCATTTCTTCATGCACAGTGATAAACTCGGCACTCTAAAGCACCCGAGAGCGTTTTTTTCGATGCCAACCTAACCAGAGTGACGGGAGCGGCACAATTCAGAAAAAGTGCTCAGCTCGCCGAGAAAATGCGATTTAAGCAATAAAATTAAAAATGCTTATAAAACATAAACCAAACGTTGGAGGTGGTCATTTCTTCATGCGCAGTGATAAACTCGGCACTCTAAAGCACCCGAGAGCGTTTTTTTCGATGCCAACCTAACCAGAGTGACGGGAGCGGCACAATTCAGAAAAAGTGCTCAGCTCGCCGAGAAAATGCGATTTAAGCAATAAAATTAAAAATGCTTATAAAACATAAACCAAACGTTGGAGGTGGTAATTTCTTCATGCGCAGTGATAAACTCGGCACTCTAAAGCACCCGAGAGCGTTTTATTCGATGCCAACCTAACCAGAGTGACGGGAGCGGCACAATTCAGAAAAAGCGCTCAGCTCGCCGAGAAAATGCGATTTAAGCAATAAAATTAAAAATGCTTATAAAACATAAACCAAACGTTGGAGGTGGTCATTTCTTCATGCGCAGTGATAAACTCGGCACTCTAAAGCACCCGAGAGCGTTTTTTTCGATGCCAAACTAACCAGAGTGACGGGAGCGGCACAATTCAGAAAAAGTGCTCAGCTCGCCGAGAAAATGCGATTTAAGCAATAAAATTAAAAATGCTTATAAAACATAAACCAAACGTTGTAGATGGTCATTTCTTATTACGCAGTAATAAACTCGGCACTCTAAAGCACCCGAGAGCGTTTTTTTCCATGCCAACCTAACCAGAGTGACGGGAGCGGCACAATTCAGAAAAAGTGCTCAGCTCGCCGAGAAAATGCGATTTAAGCAATAAAATTAAAAATGCTTATAAAACATAAACCAAACGTTGGAGGTGGCCATTTCTTCATGCGCAGTGATAAACTCGGCACTCTAAAGCACCCGAGAGCGTTTTTTTCCATGCCAACCTAACCAGAGTGACGGGAGCGGCACAATTCAGAAAAATAGCTCAGCTCGCCGAGAAAATGCGATTTAAGCAATAAAATTAAAAATGCTTATAAAACATAAACCAAACGTTGGAGGTGGCCATTTCTTCATGCGCAGTGATAAACTCGGCACTCTAAAGCACCCGAGAGCGTTTTTTTCCATGCCAACCTAACCAGAGTGACGGGAGCGGCACAATTCAGAAAAAGTGCTCAGCTCGCCGAGAAAATGCGATTTAAGCAATAAAATTAAAAATGCTTATAAAACATAAACCAAACGTTGGAGGTGGTCATTTCTTCATGCGCAGTGATAAACTCGGCACTCTAAAGCACCCGAGAGCGTTTTTTTCCATGCCAACCTAACCAGAGTGACGGGAGCGGCACAATTCAGAAAAGTGCTCAGCTCGCCGAGAAAATGCGATTTAAGCAATAAAATTAAAAATGCTTATAAAACATAAACCAAACGTTGGAGGTGGTCATTTCTTCATGCGCAGTGATAAACTCGGCACTCTAAAGCACCCGAGAGCGTTTTTTTCCATGCCAACCTAACCAGAGTGACGGGAGCGGCACAATTCAGAAAAAGTGCTCAGCTCGCCGAGAAAATGCGATTTAAGCAATAAAATTAAAAATGCTTATAAAACATAAACCAAACGTTGGAGGTGGTCATTTCTTCATGCGCAGTGATAAACTCGGCACTCTAAAGCACCCGAGAGCGTTTTTTTCGATGCCAACCTAACCAGAGTGACGGGAGCGGCACAATTCAGAAAAAGCGCTCAGCTAGCCGAGAAAATGCGATTTAAGCAATAAAATTAAAAATGCTTATAAAACATAAACCAAACGTTGGAGGTGGTCATTTCTTCATGCGCAGTGATAAACTCAGCACTCTAAAGCACCCGAGAGCGTTTTTTTCGATGCCAACCTAACCAGAGTGACGGGAGCGGCACAATTCAGAAAAAGCGCTCAGCTCGCCGAGAAAATGCGATTTAAGCAATAAAATTAAAAATGCTTATAAAACATAAACCAAACGTTGGAGGTGGTCATTTCTTCATGCGCAGTGATAAACTCGGCACTCTAAAGCACCCGAGAGCGTTTTTTTCGATGCCAACCTAACCAGAGTGACGGGAGCGGCACAATTCAGAAAAAGTGCTCAGCTCGCCGAGAAAATGCGATTTAAGCAATAAAATTAAAAATGCTTATAAAACATAAACCAAACGTTGGAGGTGGTCATTTCTTCATGCGCAGTAATAAACTCGGCACTCTAAAGCACCCGAGAGCGTTTTTTTTCCATGCCAACCTAACCAGAGTGACGGGAGCGGCACAATTCAGAAAAAGTGCTCAGCTCGCCGAGAAAATGCGATTTAAGCAATAAAATTAAAAATGCTTATAAAACATAAACCAAACGTTGGAGGTGGCCATTTCTTCATGCGCAGTGATAAACTCGGCACTCTAAAGCACCCGAGAGCGTTTTTTTCGATGCCAACCTAACCAGAGTGACGGGAGCGGCACAATTCAGAAAAAGTGCTCAGCTCGCCGAGAAAATGCGATTTAAGCAATAAAATTAAAAATGCTTATAAAACATAAACCAAACGTTGGAGGTGGTCATTTCTTCATGCGCAGTGATAAACTCGGCACTCTAAAGCACCCGAGAGCGTTTTTTTCCATGCCAACCTAACCAGAGTGACGGGAGCGGCACAATTCAGAAAAAGTGCTCAGCTCGCCGAGAAAATGCGATTTAAGCAATAAAATTAAAAATGCTTATAAAACATAAACCAAACGTTGGAGGTGGTCATTTCTTCATGCGCAGTGATAAACTCGGCACTCTAAAGCACCCGAGAGCGTTTTTTTCGATGCCAACCTAACCAGAGTGACGGGAGCGGCACAATTCAGAAAAAGTGCTCAGCTCGCCGAGAAAATGCGATTTAAGCAATAAAATTAAAAATGCTTATAAAACATAAACCAAACGTTGTAGATGGTCATTTCTTATTACGCAGTAATAAACTCGGCACTCTAAAGCACCCGAGAGCGTTTTTTTCCATGCCAACCTAACCAGAGTGACGGGAGCGGCACAATTCAGAAAAAGTGCTCAGCTCGCCGAGAAAATGCGATTTAAGCAATACAATTAAAAATGCTTATAAAACATAAACCAAACGTTGGAGGTGGTCATTTCTTCATGTGCAGTAATAAACTCGGCACTCTAAAGCACCCGAGAGCGTTTTTTTTCCATGCCAACCTAACCAGAGTGACGGGAGCGGCACAATTCAGAAAAAGTGCTCAGCTCGCCGAGAAAATGCGATTTAAGCAATAAAATTAAAAATGCTTATAAAACATAAACCAAACGTTGGAGGTGGTCTTTTCTTCATGCGCAGTGATAAACTCGGCACTCTAAAGCACCCGAGAGCGTTTTTTTCCATGCCAACCTAAACAGAGTGACGGGAGCGGCACAATTCAGAAAAAGTGCTCAGCTCGCCGAGAAAATGCGATTTAAGCAATAAAATTAAAAATGCTTATAAAACATAAACCAAACGTTGTAGATGGTCATTTCTTATTACGCAGTAATAAACTCGGCACTCTAAAGCACCCGAGAGCGTTTTTTTCCATGCCAACCTAACCAGAGTGACGGGAGCGGCACAATTCAGAAAAAGTGCTCAGCTCGCCGAGAAAATGCGATTTAAGCAATAAAATTAAAAATGCTTATAAAACATAAACCAAACGTTGGAGGTGGTCATTTCTTCATGCGCAGTGATAAACTCGGCACTCTAAAGCACCCGAGAGCGTTTTTTTCGATGCCAACCTAACCAGAGTGACGGGAGCGGCACAATTCAGAAAAAGTGCTCAGCTCGCCGAGAAAATGCGATTTAAGCAATAAAATTAAAAATGCTTATAAAACATAAACCAAACGTTGGAGGTGGCCATTTCTTCATGCGCAGTGATAAACTCGGCACTCTAAAGCACCCGAGAGCGTTTTTTTCCATGCCAACCTAACCAGAGTGACGGGAGCGGCACAATTCAGAAAAAGTGCTCAGCTCGCCGAGAAAATGCGATTTAAGCAATAAAATTAAAAATGCTTATAAAACATAAACCAAACGTTGGAGGTGGTCATTTCTTCATGCGCAGTGATAAACTCGGCACTCTAAAGCACCCGAGAGCGTTTTTTTCCATGCCAACCTAACCAGAGTGACGGGAGCGGCACAATTCAGAAAAAGTGCTCAGCTCGCCGAGAAAATGCGATTTAAGCAATAAAATTAAAAATGCTTATAAAACATAAACCAAACGTTGGAGGTGGCCATTTCTTCATGCGCAGTGATAAACTCGGCACTCTAAAGCACCCGAGAGCGTTTTTTTGCATGCCAACCTAACCAGAGTGACGGGAGCGGCACAATTCAGAAAAAGTGCTCAGCTCGCCGAGAAAATGCGATTTAAGCAATAAAATTAAAAATGCTTATAAAACATAAACCAAACGTTGGAGGTGGCCATTTCTTCATGCGCAGTGATAAACTCGGCACTCTAAAGCACCCGAGAGCGTTTTTTTCCATGCCAACCTAACCAGAGTGACGGGAGCGGCACAATTCAGAAAAAGTGCTCAGCTCGCCGAGAAAATGCGATTTAAGCAATAAAATTAAAAATGCTTATAAAACATAAACCAAACGTTGGAGGTGGTCATTTCTTCATGCGCAGTGATAAACTCGGCACTCTAAAGCACCCGAGAGCGTTTTTTTCCATGCCAACCTAACCAGAGTGACAGGAGCGGCACAATTCAGAAAAAGTGCTCAGCTCGCCGAGAAAATGCGATTTAAGCAATAAAATTAAAAATGCTTATAAAACATAAACCAAACGTTGTAAATGGTCATTTCTTATTACGCAGTAATAAACTCGGCACTCTAAAGCACCCGAGAGCGTTTTTTCGATGCCAACCTAACCAGAGTGACGGGAGCGGCACAATACAGAAAAAGCGCTCAGCTCGCCGAGAAAATGCGATTTAAGCAATAAAATTAAAAATGCTTATAAAACATAAACCAAACGTTGGAGGTGGTCTTTTCTTCATGCGCAGTGATAAACTCGGCACTCTAAAGCACCCGAGAGCGTTTTTTTCCATGCCAACCTAAACAGAGTGACGGGAGCGGCACAATTCAGAAAAAGTGCTCAGCTCGCCGAGAAAATGCGATTTAAGCAATAAAATTAAAAATGCTTATAAAACATAAACCAAACGTTGTAGATGGTCATTTCTTATTACGCAGTAATAAACTCGGCACTCTAAAGCACCCGAGAGCGTTTTTTTCCATGCCAACCTAACCAGAGTGACGGGAGCGGCACAATTCAGAAAAAGTGCTCAGCTCGCCGAGAAAATGCGATTTAAGCAATAAAATTAAAAATGCTTATAAAACATAAACCAAACGTTGGAGGTGGTCATTTCTTCATGCGCAGTGATAAACTCGGCACTCTAAAGCACCCGAGAGCGTTTTTTTCCATGCCAACCTAACCAGAGTGACGGGAGCGGCACAATTCAGAAAAAGTGCTCAGCTCGCCGAGAAAATGCGATTTAAGCAATAAAATTAAAAATGCTTATAAAACATAAACCAAACGTTGGAGGTGGTCATTTCTTCATGCACAGTTATAAACTCGGCACTCTAAAGCACCCGAGAGCGTTTTTTTCGATGCCAACCTAACCAGAGTGACGGGAGCGGCACAATTCAGAAAAAGTGCTCAGCTCGCCGAGAAAATGCGATTTAAGCAATAAAATTAAAAATGCTTATAAAACCTAAACCAAACGTTGGAGGTGGTCATTTCTTCATGCGCAGTGATAAACTCGGCACT
The DNA here is from genome assembly GCF_033458585.1 of Syngnathus typhle. Taxonomy (NCBI): domain Eukaryota; kingdom Metazoa; phylum Chordata; class Actinopteri; order Syngnathiformes; family Syngnathidae; genus Syngnathus; species Syngnathus typhle. Next base: position 25,330 of record NW_026872085.1, read on the forward strand.
CTAAAGCACCCGAGAGCGTTTTTTTGGATGCCAACCTAACCAGAGTGACGGGAGCGGCACAATTCAGAAAAAGTGCTCAGCTCGCCGAGAAAATGCGATTTAAGCAATAAAATTAAAAATGCTTATAAAACATAAACCAAACGTTGGAGGTGGTCATTTCTTCATGCGCAGTGATAAACTCGGCACTCTAAAGCACCCGAGAGCGTTTTATTCGATGCCAACCTAACCAGAGTGACGGGAGCGGCACAATTCAGAAAAAGTGCTCAGCTCGCCGAGAAAATGCGATTTAAGCAATAAAATTAAAAATGCTTATAAAACATAAACCAAACGTTGGAGGTGGTCATTTCTTCATGCGCAGTGATAAACTCGGCACTCTAAAGCACCCGAGAGCGTTTTTTTCGATGCCAACCTAACCAGAGTGACGGGAGCGGCACAATTCAGAAAAAGTGCTCAGCTCGCCGAGAAAATGCGATTTAAGCAATAAAATTAAAAATGCTTATAAAACATAAACCAAACGTTGGAGTTGGTCATTTCTTCATGCGCAGTGATAAACTCGGCACTCTAAAGCACCCGAGAGCGTTTTTTTCGATGCCAACCTAACCAGAGTGACGGGAGCGGCACAATTCAGAAAAAGTGCTCAGCTCGCCGAGAAAATGCGATTTAAGCAATAAAATTAAAAATGCTTATAAAACATAAACCAAACGTTGGAGGTGGTCATTTCTTCATGCGCAGTGATAAACTCGGCACTCTAAAGCACCCAAGAGCGTTTTTTTCGATGCCAACCTAACCAGAGTGACGGGAGCGGCACAATTCAGAAAAAGCGCTCAGCTCGCCGAGAAAATGCGATTTAAGCAATAAAATTAAAAATGCTTATAAAACATAAACCAAACGTTGGAGGTGGTCATTTCTTCATGCACAGTGATAAACTCGGCACTCTAAAGCACCCGAGAGCGTTTTTTTCGATGCCAACCTAACCAGAGTGACGGGAGCGGCACAATTCAGAAAAAGTGCTCAGCTCGCCGAGAAAATGCGATTTAAGCAATAAAATTAAAAATGCTTATAAAACATAAACCAAACGTTGTAGATGGTCATTTCTTATTACGCAGTAATAAACTCGGCACTCTAAAGCACCCGAGAGCGTTTTTTTCGATGCCAACCTAACCAGAGTGACGGGAGCGGCACAATTCAGAAAAAGCGCTCAGCTCGCCGAGAAAATGCGATTTAAGCAATAAAATTAAAAATGCTTATAAAACATAAACCAAACGTTGGAGGTGGTCATTTCTTCATGCACAGTGATAAACTCGGCACTCTAAAGCACCCGAGAGCGTTTTTTTCGATGCCAACCTAACCAGAGTGACGGGAGCGGCACAATTCAGAAAAAGTGCTCAGCTCGCCGAGAAAATGCGATTTAAGCAATAAAATTAAAAATGCTTATAAAACATAAACCAAACGTTGTAAATGGTCATTTCTTATTACGCAGTAATAAACTCGGCACTCTAAAGCACCCGAGAGCGTTTTTTTCGATGCCAACCTAACCAGAGTGACGGGAGCGGCACAATTCAGAAAAAGCGCTCAGCTCGCCGAGAAAATGCGATTTAAGCAATAAAATTAAAAATGCTTATAAAACATAAACCAAACGTTGGAGGTGGTCTTTTCTTCATGTGCAGTGATAAACTCGGCACTCTAAAGCACCCGAGAGCGTTTTTTTCCATGCCAACCTAAACAGAGTGACGGGAGCGGCACAATTCAGAAAAAGTGCTCAGCTCGCCGAGAAAATGCGATTTAAGCAATAAAATTAAAAATGCTTATAAAACATAAACCAAACGTTGTAGATGGTCATTTCTTATTACGCAGTAATAAACTCGGCACTCTAAAGCACCCGAGAGCGTTTTTTTCCATGCCAACCTAACCAGAGTGACGGGAGCGGCACAATTCAGAAAAAGTGCTCAGCTCGCCGAGAAAATGCGATTTAAGCAATAAAATTAAAAATGCTTATAAAACATAAACCAAACGTTGGAGGTGGTCATTTCTTCATGCGCAGTGATAAACTCGGCACTCTAAAGCACCCGAGAGCGTTTTTTTCGATGCCAACCTAACCAGAGTGACGGGAGCGGCACAATTCAGAAAAAGTGCTCAGCTCGCCGAGAAAATGCGATTTAAGCAATAAAATTAAAAATGCTTATAAAACATAAACCAAACGTTGGAGGTGGTCATTTCTTCATGCGCAGTGATAAACTCGGCACTCTAAAGCACCCGAGAGCGTTTTTTTCGATGCCAACCTAACCAGAGTGACGGGAGCGGCACAATTCAGAAAAAGTGCTCAGCTCGCCGAGAAAATGCGATTTAAGCAATAAAATTAAAAATGCTTATAAAACATAAACCAAACGTTGGAGGTGGTCATTTCTTCATGCGCAGTGATAAACTCGGCACTCTAAAGCACCCGAGAGCGTTTTTTTCGATGCCAACCTAACCAGAGTGACGGGAGCGGCACAATTCAGAAAAAGTGCTCAGCTCGCCGAGAAAATGCGATTTAAGCAATAAAATTAAAAATGCTTATAAAACATAAACCAAACGTTGTAAATGGTCATTTCTTATTACGCAGTAATAAACTCGGCACTCTAAAGCACCCGAGAGCGTTTTTTTCGATGCCAACCTAACCAGAGTGACGGGAGCGGCACAATTCAGAAAAAGCGCTCAGCTCGCCGAGAAAATGCGATTTAAGCAATAAAATTAAAAATGCTTATAAAACATAAACCAAACGTTGGAGGTGGTCTTTTCTTCATGTGCAGTGATAAACTCGGCACTCTAAAGCACCCGAGAGCGTTTTTTTCCATGCCAACCTAAACAGAGTGACGGGAGCGGCACAATTCAGAAAAAGTGCTCAGCTCGCCGAGAAAATGCGATTTAAGCAATAAAATTAAAAATGCTTATAAAACATAAACCAAACGTTGTAGATGGTCATTTCTTATTACGCAGTAATAAACTCGGCACTCTAAAGCACCCGAGAGCGTTTTTTTCCATGCCAACCTAACCAGAGTGACGGGAGCGGCACAATTCAGAAAAAGTGCTCAGCTCGCCGAGAAAATGCGATTTAAGCAATAAAATTAAAAATGCTTATAAAACATAAACCAAACGTTGGAGGTGGTCATTTCTTCATGCGCAGTGATAAACTCGGCACTCTAAAGCACCCGAGAGCGTTTTTTTCGATGCCAACCTAACCAGAGTGACGGGAGCGGCACAATTCAGAAAAAGTGCTCAGCTCGCCGAGAAAATGCGATTTAAGCAATAAAATTAAAAATGCTTATAAAACATAAACCAAACGTTGTAGATGGTCATTTCTTATTACGCAGTAATAAACTCGGCACTCTAAAGCACCCGAGAGCGTTTTTTTCCATGCCAACCTAACCAGAGTGACGGGAGCGGCACAATTCAGAAAAAGTGCTCAGCTCGCCGAGAAAATGCGATTTAAGCAATAAAATTAAAAATGCTTATAAAACATAAACCAAACGTTGGAGGTGGTCATTTCTTCATGCGCAGTGATAAACTCGGCACTCTAAAGCACCCGAGAGCGTTTTTTTCCATGCCAACCTAACCAGAGTGACGGGAGCGGCACAATTCAGAAAAAGTGCTCAGCTCGCCGAGAAAATGCGATTTAAGCAATAAAATTAAAAATGCTTATAAAACATAAACCAAACGTTGGAGGTGGTCATTTCTTCATGCGCAGTGATAAACTCGGCACTCTAAAGCACCCGAGAGCGTTTTTTTCCATGCCAACCTAACCAGAGTGACGGGAGCGGCACAATTCAGAAAAAGTGCTCAGCTCGCCGAGAAAATGCGATTTAAGCAATAAAATTAAAAATGCTTATAAAACATAAACCAAACGTTGTAGATGGTCATTTCTTATTACGCAGTAATAAACTCGGCACTCTAAAGCACCCGAGAGCGTTTTTTTCCATGCCAACCTAACCAGAGTGACGGGAGCGGCACAATTCAGAAAAAGTGCTCAGCTCGCCGAGAAAATGCGATTTAAGCAATAAAATTAAAAATGCTTATAAAACATAAACCAAACGTTGGAGGTGGTCATTTCTTTATGCGCAGTGATAAACTCGGCACTCTAAAGCACCCGAGAGCGTTTTATTCGATGCCAACCTAACCAGAGTGACGGGAGCGGCACAATTCAGAAAAAGCGCTCAGCTCGCCGAGAAAATGCGATTTAAGCAATAAAATTAAAAATGCTTATAAAACATAAACCAAACGTTGGAGGTGGTCATTTCTTCATGCGCGGTGATAAACTCGGCACTCTAAAGCACCCGAGAGCGTTTTTTTCCATGCCAACCTAACCAGAGTGACGGGAGCGGCACAATTCAGAAAAAGTGCTCAGCTCGCCGAGAAAATGCGATTTAAGCAATAAAATTAAAAATGCTTATAAAACATAAACCAAACGTTGGAGGTGGTCATTTCTTCATGCGCAGTGATAAACTCGGCACTCTAAAGCACCCGAGAGCGTTTTTTTCGATGCCAACCTAACCAGAGTGACGGGAGCGGCACAATTCAGAAAAAGTGCTCAGCTCGCCGAGTAAATGCGATTTAAGCAATAAAATTAAAAATGCTTATAAAACATAAACCAAACGTTGGAGGTGGTCATTTCTTCATGCGCAGTGATAAACTCGGCACTCTAAAGCACCCGAGAGCGTTTTTTTCGATGCCAACCTAACCAGAGTGACGGGAGCGGCACAATTCAGAAAAAGCGCTCAGCTCGCCGAGAAAATGCGATTTAAGCAATAAAATTAAAAATGCTTATAAAACATAAACCAAACGTTGGAGGTGGTCATTTCTTCATGCGCAGTGATAAACTCGGCACTCTAAAGCACCCGAGAGCGTTTTTTTCCATGCCAACCTAACCAGAGTGACGGGAGCGGCACAATTCAGAAAAAGCGCTCAGCTCGCCGAGAAAATGCGATTTAAGCAATAAAATTAAAAATGCTTATAAAACATAAACCAAACGTTGGAGGTGGTCATTTCTTCATGCACAGTGATAAACTCGGCACTCTAAAGCACCCGAGAGCGTTTTTTTCGATGCCAACCTAACCAGAGTGACGGGAGCGGCACAATTCAGAAAAAGTGCTCAGCTCGCCGAGAAAATGCGATTTAAGCAATAAAATTAAAAATGCTTATAAAACATAAACCAAACGTTGGAGGTGGTCATTTCTTCATGCGCAGTGATAAACTCGGCACTCTAAAGCACCCGAGAGCGTTTTTTTCCATGCCAACCTAACCAGAGTGACGGGAGCGGCACAATTCAGAAAAAGTGCTCAGCTCGCCGAGAAAATGCGATTTAAGCAATAAAATTAAAAATGCTTATAAAACATAAACCAAACGTTGGAGGTGGTCATTTCTTCATGCGCAGTGATAAACTCGGCACTCTAAAGCACCCGAGAGCGTTTTATTCGATGCCAACCTAACCAGAGTGACGGGAGCGGCACAATTCAGAAAAAGTGCTCAGCTCGCCGAGAAAATGCGATTTAAGCAATAAAATTAAAAATGCTTATAAAACATAAACCAAACGTTGGAGGTGGTCATTTCTTCATGCGCAGTGATAAACTCGGCACTCTAAAGCACCCGAGAGCGTTTTTTTCGATGCCAACCTAACCAGAGTGACGGGAGCGGCACAATTCAGAAAAAGTGCTCAGCTCGCCGAGAAAATGCGATTTAAGCAATAAAATTAAAAATGCTTATAAAACATAAACCAAACGTTGGAGTTGGTCATTTCTTCATGCGCAGTGATAAACTCGGCACTCTAAAGCACCCGAGAGCGTTTTTTTCGATGCCAACCTAACCAGAGTGACGGGAGCGGCACAATTCAGAAAAAGTGCTCAGCTCGCCGAGAAAATGCGATTTAAGCAATAAAATTAAAAATGCTTATAAAACATAAACCAAACGTTGGAGGTGGTCATTTCTTCATGCGCAGTGATAAACTCGGCACTCTAAAGCACCCAAGAGCGTTTTTTTCGATGCCAACCTAACCAGAGTGACGGGAGCGGCACAATTCAGAAAAAGCGCTCAGCTCGCCGAGAAAATGCGATTTAAGCAATAAAATTAAAAATGCTTATAAAACATAAACCAAACGTTGGAGGTGGTCATTTCTTCATGCACAGTGATAAACTCGGCACTCTAAAGCACCCGAGAGCGTTTTTTTCGATTCCAACCTAACCAGAGTGACGGGAGCGGCACAATTCAGAAAAAGTGCTCAGCTCGCCGAGAAAATGCGATTTAAGCAATAAAATTAAAAATGCTTATAAAACATAAACCAAACGTTGGAGGTGGTCATTTCTTCATGCGCAGTGATAAACTCGGCACTCTAAAGCACCCGAGAGCGTTTTTTTCGATGCCAACCTAACCAGAGTGACGCGAGCGGCACAATTCAGAAAAAGCGCTCAGCTCGCCGAGAAAATGCGATTTAAGCAATAAAATTAAAAATGCTTATAAAACATAAACCAAACGTTGGAGGTGGTAATTTCTTCATGCGCAGTGATAAACTCGGCACTCTAAAGCACCCGAGAGCGTTTTTTTCGATGCCAACCTAACCAGAGTGACGGGAGCGGCACAATTCAGAAAAAGTGCTCAGCTCGCCGAGAAAATGCGATTTAAGCAATAAAATTAAAAATGCTTATAAAACATAAACCAAACGTTGGAGTTGGTCATTTCTTCATGCGCAGTGATAAACTCGGCACTCTAAAGCACCCGAGAGCGTTTTTTTCGATGCCAACCTAACCAGAGTGAAGGGAGCGGCACAATTCAGAAAAAGTGCTCAGCTCGCCGAGAAAATGCGATTTAAGCAATAAAATTAAAAATGCTTATAAAACATAAACCAAACGTTGGAGGTGGTCATTTCTTCATGCGCAGTGATAAACTCGGCACTCTAAAGCACCCAAGAGCGTTTTTTTCGATGCCAACCTAACCAGAGTGACGGGAGCGGCACAATTCAGAAAAAGCGCTCAGCTCGCCGAGAAAATGCGATTTAAGCAATAAAATTAAAAATGCTTATAAAACATAAACCAAACGTTGGAGGTGGTCATTTCTTCATGCACAGTGATAAACTCGGCACTCTAAAGCACCCGAGAGCGTTTTTTTCGATGCCAACCTAACCAGAGTGACGGGAGCGGCACAATTCAGAAAAAGTGCTCAGCTCGCCGAGAAAATGCGATTTAAGCAATAAAATTAAAAATGCTTATAAAACATAAACCAAACGTTGTAGATGGTCATTTCTTATTACGCAGTAATAAACTCGGCACTCTAAAGCACCCGAGAGCGTTTTTTTCGATGCCAACCTAACCAGAGTGACGGGAGCGGCACAATTCAGAAAAAGCGCTCAGCTCGCCGAGAAAATGCGATTTAAGCAATAAAATTAAAAATGCTTATAAAACATAAACCAAACGTTGGAGGTGGTCATTTCTTCATGCACAGTGATAAACTCGGCACTCTAAAGCACCCGAGAGCGTTTTTTTCGATGCCAACCTAACCAGAGTGACGGGAGCGGCACAATTCAGAAAAAGTGCTCAGCTCGCCGAGAAAATGCGATTTAAGCAATAAAATTAAAAATGCTTATAAAACATAAACCAAACGTTGGAGGTGGTCATTTCTTCATGCGCAGTGATAAACTCGGCACTCTAAAGCACCCGAGAGCGTTTTTTTCGATGCCAACCTAACCAGAGTGACGGGAGCGGCACAATTCAGAAAAAGTGCTCAGCTCGCCGAGAAAATGCGATTTAAGCAATAAAATTAAAAATGCTTATAAAACATAAACCAAACGTTGGAGGTGGCCATTTCTTCATGCGCAGTGATAAACTCGGCACTCTAAAGCACCCGAGAGCGTTTTTTTCCATGCCAACCTAACCAGAGTGACGGGAGCGGCACAATTCAGAAAAAGTGCTCAGCTCGCCGAGAAAATGCGATTTAAGCAATAAAATTAAAAATGCTTATAAAACATAAACCAAACGTTGGAGGTGGTCATTTCTTCATGCGCAGTGATAAACTCGGCACTCTAAAGCACCCGAGAGCGTTTTTTTCGATGCCAACCTAACCAGAGTGACGGGAGCGGCACAATTCAGAAAAAGTGCTCAGCTCGCCGAGAAAATGCGATTTAAGCAATAAAATTAAAAATGCTTATAAAACATAAACCAAACGTTGTAGATGGTCATTTCTTATTACGCAGTAATAAACTCGGCACTCTAAAGCACCCGAGAGCGTTTTTTTCCATGCCAACCTAACCAGAGTGACGGGAGCGGCACAATTCAGAAAAAGTGCTCAGCTCGCCGAGAAAATGCGATTTAAGCAATACAATTAAAAATGCTTATAAAACATAAACCAAACGTTGGAGGTGGTCATTTCTTCATGTGCAGTGATAAACTCGGCACTCTAAAGCACCCGAGAGCGTTTTTTTCCATGCCAAACTAACCAGAGTGACGGGAGCGGCACAATTCAGAAAAAGTGCTCAGCTCGCCGAGAAAATGCGATTTAAGCAATAAAATTAAAAATGCTTATAAAACATAAACCAAACGTTGGAGGTGGTCATTTCTTCATGCACAGTGATAAACTCGGCACTCTAAAGCACCCGAGAGCGTTTTTTTCGATGCCAACCTAACCAGAGTGACGGGAGCGGCACAATTCAGAAAAAGCGCTCAGCTCGCCGAGAAAATGCGATTTAAGCAATAAAATTAAAAATGCTTATAAAACATAAACCAAACGTTGGAGGTGGTCATTTCTTCATGCACAGTGATAAACTCGGCACTCTAAAGCACCCGAGAGCGTTTTTTTCGGTACCAACCTAACCAGAGTGACGGGAGCGGCACAATTCAGAAAAAGTGCTCAGCTCGCCGAGAAAATGCGATTTAAGCAATAAAATTAAAAATGCTTATAAAACATAAACCAAACGTTGGAGGTGGTCATTTCTTCATGCGCAGTGATAAACTCGGCACTCTAAAGCACCCGAGAGCGTTTTTTTCGATGCCAACCTAACCAGAGTGACGGGAGCGGCACAATTCAGAAAAAGTGCTCAGCTCGCCGAGAAAATGCAATTTAAGCAATAAAATTTAAAATGCTTATAAAACATAAACCAAACGTTGTAGATGGTCATTTCTTATTACGCAGTAATAAACTCGGCACTCTAAAGCACCCGAGAGCGTTTTTTTCCATGCCAACCTAACCAGAGTGACGGGAGCGGCACAATTCAGAAAAAGTGCTCAGCTCGCCGAGAAAATGCGATTTAAGCAATAAAATTAAAAATGCTTATAAAACATAAACCAAACGTTGGAGGTGGTCATTTCTTCATGCGCAGTGATAAACTCGGCACTCTAAAGCACCCGAGAGCGTTTTTTTCCATGCCAACCTAACCAGAGTGACGGGAGCGGCACAATTCAGAAAAAGTGCTCAGCTCGCCGAGAAAATGCGATTTAAGCAATAAAATTAAAAATGCTTATAAAACATAAACCAAACGTTGGAGGTGGTCATTTCTTCATGCGCAGTGATAAACTCGGCACTCTAAAGCACCCGAGAGCGTTTTATTTGATGCCAACCTAACCAGAGTTACGGGAGCGGCACAATTCAGAAAAAGTGCTCAGCTCGCCGAGAAAATGCGATTTAAGCAATAAAATTAAAAATGCTTATAAAACATAAACCAAACGTTGGAGGTGGTCATTTCTTCATGCGCAGTGATAAACTCGGCACTCTAAAGCACCCGAGAGCGTTTTTTTCGATGCCAACCTAACCAGAGTGACGGGAGCGGCACAATTCTGAAAAAGCGCTCAGCTCGCCGAGAAAATGCGATTTAAGCAATAAAATTAAAAATGCTTATAAAACATAAACCAAACGTTGGAGGTGGTCATTTCTTCATGCGCAGTGATAAACTCGGCACTCTAAAGCACCCGAGAGCGTTTTTTTCGATGCCAACCTAACCAGAGTGACGGGAGCGGCACAATTCAGAAAAAGTGCTCAGCTCGCCGAGAAAATGCGATTTAAGCAATAAAATTAAAAATGCTTATAAAACATAAACCAAACGTTGGAGGTGGTCATTTCTTCATGCGCAGTGATAAACTCGGCACTCTAAAGCACCCGAGAGCGTTTTTTTCGATGCCAACCTAACCAGAGTGACGGGAGCGGCACAATTCAGAAAAAGCGCTCGGCTCGCCGAGAAAATGCGATTTAAGCAATAAAATTAAAAATGCTTATAAAACATAAACCAAACGTTGGAGGTGGTCATTTCTTCATGCGCAGTGATAAACTCGGCACTCTAAAGCACCCGAGAGCGTTTTTTTCGATGCCAACCTAACCAGAGTGACGGGAGCGGCACAATTCAGAAAAAGCGCTCAGCTCGCCGAGAAAATGCGATTTAAGCAATAAAATTAAAAATGCTTATAAAACATAAACCAAACGTTGGAGGTGGTCATTTCTTCATGCGCAGTGATAAATTCGGCACTCTAAAGCACCCGAGAGCGTTTTTTTCGATGCCAACCTAACCAGAGTGACGGGAGCGGCACAATTCAGAAAAAGTGCTCAGCTCGCCGAGAAAATGCGATTTAAGCAATAAAATTAAAAATGCTTATAAAACATAAACCAAACGTTGGAGGTGGTCATTTCTTCATGCGCAGTGATAAACTCGGCACTCTAAAGCACCCGAGAGCGTTTTTTTCGATGCCAACCTAACCAGAGTGACGGGAGCGGCACAATTTAGAAAAAGTGCTCAGCTCGCCGAGAAAATGCGATTTAAGCAATAAAATTAAAAATGCTTATAAAACATAAACCAAACATTGGAGTTGGTCATTTCTTCATGCGCAGTGATAAACTCGGCACTCTAAAGCACCCGAGAGCGTTTTTTTCGATGCCAACCTAACCAGAGTGACGGGAGCGGCACAATTCAGAAAAAGTGCTCAGCTCGCCGAGAAAATGCGATTTAAGCAATACAATTAAAAATGCTTATAAAACATAAACCAAACGTTGGAGGTGGTCATTTCTTCATGCGCAGTGATAAACTCGGCACTCTAAAGCACCCAAGAGCGTTTTTTTCGATGCCAACCTAACCAGAGTGACGGGAGCGGCACAATTCAGAAAAAGCGCTCAGCTCGCCGAGAAAATGCGATTTAAGCAATAAAATTAAAAATGCTTATAAAACATAAACCAAACGTTGGAGGTGGTCATTTCTTCATGCACAGTGATAAACTCGGCACTCTAAAGCACCCGAGAGCGTTTTTTTCGATGCCAACCTAACCAGAGTGACGGGAGCGGCACAATTCAGAAAAAGTGCTCAGCTCGCCGAGAAAATGCGATTTAAGCAATAAAATTAAAAATGCTTATAAAACATAAACCAAACGTTGTAGATGGTCATTTCTTATTACGCAGTAATAAACTCGGCACTCTAAAGCACCCGAGAGCGTTTTTTTCGATGCCAACCTAACCAGAGTGACGGGAGCGGCACAATTCAGAAAAAGCGCTCAGCTCGCCGAGAAAATGCGATTTAAGCAATAAAATTAAAAATGCTTATAAAACATAAACCAAACGTTGGAGGTGGTCATTTCTTCATGCACAGTGATAAACTCGGCACTCTAAAGCACCCGAGAGCGTTTTTTTCGATGCCAACCTAACCAGAGTGACGGGAGCGGCACAATTCAGAAAAAGTGCTCAGCTCGCCGAGAAAATGCGATTTAAGCAATAAAATTAAAAATGCTTATAAAACATAAACCAAACGTTGTAAATGGTCATTTCTTATTACGCAGTAATAAACTCGGCACTCTAAAGCACCCGAGAGCGTTTTTTTCGATGCCAACCTAACCAGAGTGACGGGAGCGGCACAATTCAGAAAAAGTGCTCAGCTCGCCGAGAAAATGCGATTTAAGCAATAAAATTAAAAATGCTTATAAAACATAAACCAAACGTTGGAGGTGGTCATTTCTTCATGCGCAGTGATAAACTCGGCACTCTAAAGCACCCGAGAGCGTTTTTTTCCATGCCAACCTAACCAGAGTGACGGGAGCGGCACAATTCAGAAAAAGTGCTCAGCTCGCCGAGAAAATGCGATTTAAGCAATAAAATTAAAAATGCTTATAAAACATAAACCAAACGTTGTAGATGGTCATTTCTTATTACGCAGTAATAAACTCGGCACTCTAAAGCACCCGAGAGCGTTTTTTTCCATGCCAACCTAACCAGAGTGACGGGAGCGGCACAATTCAGAAAAAGTGCTCAGCTCGCCGAGAAAATGCGATTTAAGCAATAAAATTAAAAATGCTTATAAAACATAAACCAAACGTTGGAGGTGGTCATTTCTTCATGCGCAGTGATAAACTCGGCACTCTAACGCACCCGAGAGCGTTTTATTCGATGCCAACCTAACCAGAGTGACGGGAGCGGCACAATTCAGAAAAAGCGCTCAGCTCGCCGAGAAAATGCGATTTAAGCAATAAAATTAAAAATGCTTATAAAACATAAACCAAACGTTGGAGGTGGTCATTTCTTCATGCGCGGTGATAAACTCGGCACTCTAAAGCACCCGAGAGCGTTTTTTTCCATGCCAACCTAACCAGAGTGACGGGAGCGGCACAATTCAGAAAAAGTGCTCAGCTCGCCGAGAAAATGCGATTTAAGCAATAAAATTAAAAATGCTTATAAAACACAAACCAAACGTTGGAGGTGGTCATTTCTTCATGCGCAGTGATAAACTCGGCACTCTAAAGCACCCGAGTGCGTTTTTTTCGATGCCAACCTAACCAGAGTGACGGGAGCGGCACAATTCAGAAAAAGTGCTCAGCTCGCCGAGAAAATGCGATTTAAGCAATAAAATTAAAAATGCTTATAAAACATAAACCAAACGTTGTAGATGGTCATTTCTTATTACGCAGTAATAAACTCGGCACTCTAAAGCACCCGAGAGCGTTTTTTTCCATGCCAACCTAACCAGAGTGACGGGAGCGGCACAATTCAGAAAAAGTGCTCAGCTCGCCGAGAAAATGCGATTTAAGCAATACAATTAAAAATGCTTATAAAACATAAACCAAACGTTGGAGGTGGTCATTTCTTCATGTGCAGTGATAAACTCGGCACTCTAAAGCACCCGAGAGCGTTTTTTTCCATGCCAACCTAACCAGAGTGACGGGAGCGGCACAATTCAGAAAAAGTGCTCAGCTCGCCGAGAAAATGCGATTTAAGCAATAAAATTAAAAATGCTTATAAAACATAAACCAAACGTTGGAGGTGGTCATTTCTTCATGCACAGTGATAAACTCGGCACTCTAAAGCACCCGAGAGCGTTTTTTTCGATGCCAACCTAACCAGAGTGACGGGAGCGGCACAATTCAGAAAAAGTGCTCAGCTCGCCGAGAAAATGCGATTTAAGCAATAAAATTAAAAATGCTTATGAAACATAAACCAAACGTTGGAGGTGGTCATTTCTTCATGCGCAGTGATAAACTCGGCACTCTAAAGCACCCGAGAGCGTTTTTTTCGATGCCAACCTAACCAGAGTGACGGGAGCGGCACAATTCAGAAAAAGTGCTCAGCTCGCCGAGAAAATGCGATTTAAGCAATAAAATTTAAAATTCTTATAAAACATAAACCAAACGTTGTAGATGGTCATTTCTTATTACGCAGTAATAAACTCGGCACTCTAAAGCACCCGAGAGCGTTTTTTTCCATGCCAACCTAACCAGAGTGACGGGAGCGGCACAATTCAGAAAAAGTGCTCAGCTCGCCGAGAAAATGCGATTTAAGCAATAAAATTAAAAATGCTTATAAAACATAAACCAAACGTTGGAGGTGGTCATTTCTTCATGCGCGGTGATAAACTCGGCACTCTAAAGCACCCGAGAGCGTTTTTTTCGATGCCAACCTAACCAGAGTGACGGGAGCGGCACAATTCAGAAAAAGTGCTCAGCTCGCCGAGAAAATGCGATTTAAGCAATAAAATTAAAAATGCTTATAAAACATAAACCAAACGTTGGAGGTGGTCATTTCTTCATGCGCAGTGATAAACTCGGCACTCTAAAGCACCCGAGAGCGTTTTTTTCGATGCCAACCTAACCAGAGTGACGGGAGCGGCACAATTCAGAAAAAGTGCTCAGCTCGCCGAGAAAATGCGATTTAAGCAATAAAATTAAAAATGCTTATAAAACATAAACCAAACGTTGGAGGTGGTCATTTCTTCATGCGCAGTGATAAACTCGGCACTCTAAAGCACCCGAGAGCGTTTTTTTCGATGCCAACCTAACCAGAGTGACGGGAGCGGCACAATTCAGAAAAAGCGCTCAGCTCGCCGAGAAAATGCGATTTAAGCAATAAAATTAAAAATGCTTATAAAACATAAACCAAACGTTGGAGGTTGTCATTTCTTCATGCGCAGTGATAAACTCGGCACTCTAAAGCACCCGAGAGCGTTTTTTTCCATGCCAACCTAACCAGAGTGACGGGAGCGGCACAATTCAGAAAAAGTGCTCAGCTCGCCGAGAAAATGCGATTTAAGCAATAAAATTAAAAATGCTTATAAAACATAAACCAAACGTTGGAGGTGGTCATTTCTTCATGCGCAGTGATAAACTCGGCACTCTAAAGCACCCGAGAGCGTTTTTTTCCATGCCAACCTAACCAGAGTGACGGGAGCGGCACAATTCAGAAAAAGTGCTCAGCTCGCCGAGAAAATGCGATTTAAGCAATAAAATTAAAAATGCTTATAAAACATAAACCAAACGTTGGAGGTGGCCATTTCTTCATGCGCAGTGATAAACTCGGCACTCTAAAGCACCCGAGAGCGTTTTTTTCCATGCCAACCTAACCAGAGTGACGGGAGCGGCACAATTCAGAAAAAGTGCTCAGCTCGCCGAGAAAATGCGATTTAAGCAACTAAATTAAAAATGCTTATAAAACATAAACCAAACGTTGGAGGTGGCCATTTCTTCATGCGCAGTGATAAACTCGGCACTCTAAAGCACCCGAGAGCGTTTTTTTCCATGCCAACCTAACCAGAGTGACGGGAGCGGCACAATTCAGAAAAAGTGCTCAGCTCGCCGAGAAAATGCGATTTAAGCAATAAAATTAAAAATGCTTATAAAACATAAACCAAACGTTGGAGGTGGTCATTTCTTCATGCGCAGTGATAAACTCGGCACTCTAAAGCACCCGAGAGCGTTTTTTTCCATGCCAACCTAACCAGAGTGACAGGAGCGGCACAATTCAGAAAAAGTGCTCAGCTCGCCGAGAAAATGCGATTTAAGCAATAAAATTAAAAATGCTTATAAAACATAAACCAAACGTTGGAGGTGGTCTTTTCTTCATGCGCAGTGATAAACTCGGCACTCTAAAGCACCCGAGAGCGTTTTTTTCCATGCCAACCTAAACAGAGTGACGGGAGCGGCACAATTCAGAAAAAGTGCTCAGCTCGCCGAGAAAATGCGATTTAAGCAATAAAATTAAAAATGCTTATAAAACATAAACCAAACGTTGTAGATGGTCATTTCTTATTACGCAGTAATAAACTCGGCACTCTAAAGCACCCGAGAGCGTTTTTTTCCATGCCAACCTAACCAGAGTGACGGGAGCGGCACAATTCAGAAAAAGTGCTCAGCTCGCCGAGAAAATGCGATTTAAGCAATAAAATTAAAAATGCTTATAAAACATAAACCAAACGTTGGAGGTGGTCATTTCTTCATGCGCAGTGATAAACTCGGCACTCTAAAGCACCCGAGAGCGTTTTTTTCGATGCCAACCTAACCAGAGTGACGGGAGCGGCACAATTCAGAAAAAGTGCTCAGCTCGCCGAGAAAATGCGATTTAAGCAATAAAATTAAAAATGCTTATAAAACATAAACCAAACGTTGGAGGTGGCCATTTCTTCATGCGCAGTGATAAACTCGGCACTCTAAAGCACCCGAGAGCGTTTTTTTCCATGCCAACCTAACCAGAGTGACGGGAGCGGCACAATTCAGAAAAAGTGCTCAGCTCGCCGAGAAAATGCGATTTAAGCAATAAAATTAAAAATGCTTATAAAACATAAACCAAACGTTGGAGGTGGTCATTTCTTCATGCGCAGTGATAAACTCGGCACTCTAAAGCACCCGAGAGCGTTTTTTTCCATGCCAACCTAACCAGAGTGACGGGAGCGGCACAATTCAGAAAAAGTGCTCAGCTCGCCGAGAAAATGCGATTTAAGCAATAAAATTAAAAATGCTTATAAAACATAAACCAAACGTTGGAGGTGGTCATTTCTTCATGCACAGTGATAAACTCGGCACTCTAAAGCACCCGAGAGCGTTTTTTTCGATGCCAACCTAACCAGAGTGACGGGAGCGGCACAATTCAGAAAAAGTGCTCAGCTCGCCGAGAAAATGCGATTTAAGCAATAAAATTAAAAATGCTTATAAAACATAAACCAAACGTTGTAGATGGTCATTTCTTATTACGCAGTAATAAACTCGGCACTCTAAAGCACCCGAGAGCGTTTTTTTCGATGCCAACCTAACCAGAGTGACGGGAGCGGCACAATTCAGAAAAAGCGCTCAGCTCGCCGAGAAAATGCGATTTAAGCAATAAAATTAAAAATGCTTATAAAACATAAACCAAACGTTGGAGGTGGTCATTTCTTCATGCACAGTGATAAACTCGGCACTCTAAAGCACCCGAGAGCGTTTTTTTCGATGCCAACCTAACCAGAGTGACGGGAGCGGCACAATTCAGAAAAAGTGCTCAGCTCGCCGAGAAAATGCGATTTAAGCAATAAAATTAAAAATGCTTATAAAACATAAACCAAACGTTGTAAATGGTCATTTCTTATTACGCAGTAATAAACTCGGCACTCTAAAGCACCCGAGAGCGTTTTTTTCGATGCCAACCTAACCAGAGTGACGGGAGCGGCACAATTCAGAAAAAGTGCTCAGCTCGCCGAGAAAATGCGATTTAAGCAATAAAATTAAAAATGCTTATAAAACATAAACCAAACGTTGGAGGTGGTCATTTCTTCATGCGCAGTGATAAACTCGGCACTCTAAAGCACCCGAGAGCGTTTTTTTCCATGCCAACCTAACCAGAGTGACGGGAGCGGCACAATTCAGAAAAAGTGCTCAGCTCGCCGAGAAAATGCGATTTAAGCAATAAAATTAAAAATGCTTATAAAACATAAACCAAACGTTGTAGATGGTCATTTCTTATTACGCAGTAATAAACTCGGCACTCTAAAGCACCCGAGAGCGTTTTTTTCCATGCCAACCTAACCAGAGTGACGGGAGCGGCACAATTCAGAAAAAGTGCTCAGCTCGCCGAGAAAATGCGATTTAAGCAATAAAATTAAAAATGCTTATAAAACATAAACCAAACGTTGGAGGTGGTCATTTCTTCATGCGCAGTGATAAACTCGGCACTCTAACGCACCCGAGAGCGTTTTATTCGATGCCAACCTAACCAGAGTGACGGGAGCGGCACAATTCAGAAAAAGCGCTCAGCTCGCCGAGAAAATGCGATTTAAGCAATAAAATTAAAAATGCTTATAAAACATAAACCAAACGTTGGAGGTGGTCATTTCTTCATGCGCGGTGATAAACTCGGCACTCTAAAGCACCCGAGAGCGTTTTTTTCCATGCCAACCTAACCAGAGTGACGGGAGCGGCACAATTCAGAAAAAGTGCTCAGCTCGCCGAGAAAATGCGATTTAAGCAATAAAATTAATAATGCTTATAAAACACAAACCAAACGTTGGAGGTGGTCATTTCTTCATGCGCAGTGATAAACTCGGCACTCTAAAGCACCCGAGTGCGTTTTTTTCGATGCCAACCTAACCAGAGTGACGGGAGCGGCACAATTCAGAAAAAGTGCTCAGCTCGCCGAGAAAATGCGATTTAAGCAATAAAATTAAAAATGCTTATAAAACATAAACCAAACGTTGTAGATGGTCATTTCTTATTACGCAGTAATAAACTCGGCACTCTAAAGCACCCGAGAGCGTTTTTTTCCATGCCAACCTAACCAGAGTGACGGGAGCGGCACAATTCAGAAAAAGTGCTCAGCTCGCCGAGAAAATGCGATTTAAGCAATACAATTAAAAATGCTTATAAAACATAAACCAAACGTTGGAGGTGGTCATTTCTTCATGTGCAGTGATAAACTCGGCACTCTAAAGCACCCGAGAGCGTTTTTTTCCATGCCAACCTAACCAGAGTGACGGGAGCGGCACAATTCAGAAAAAGTGCTCAGCTCGCCGAGAAAATGCGATTTAAGCAATAAAATTAAAAATGCTTATAAAACATAAACCAAACGTTGGAGGTGGTCATTTCTTCATGCACAGTGATAAACTCGGCACTCTAAAGCACCCGAGAGCGTTTTTTTCGATGCCAACCTAACCAGAGTGACGGGAGCGGCACAATTCAGAAAAAGTGCTCAGCTCGCCGAGAAAATGCGATTTAAGCAATAAAATTAAAAATGCTTATAAAACATAAACCAAACGTTGGAGGTGGTCATTTCTTCATGCGCAGTGATAAACTCGGCACTCTAAAGCACCCGAGAGCGTTTTTTTCGATGCCAACCTAACCAGAGTGACGGGAGCGGCACAATTCAGAAAAAGTGCTCAGCTCGCCGAGAAAATGCGATTTAAGCAATAAAATTTAAAATTCTTATAAAACATAAACCAAACGTTGTAGATGGTCATTTCTTATTACGCAGTAATAAACTCGGCACTCTAAAGCACCCGAGAGCGTTTTTTCCATGCCAACCTAACCAGAGTGACGGGAGCGGCACAATTCAGAAAAAGTGCTCAGCTCGCCGAGAAAATGCGATTTAAGCAATAAAATTAAAAATGCTTATAAAACATAAACCAAACGTTGGAGGTGGTCATTTCTTCATGCGCGGTGATAAACTCGGCACTCTAAAGCACCCGAGAGCGTTTTTTTCGATGCCAACCTAACCAGAGTGACGGGAGCGGCACAATTCAGAAAAAGTGCTCAGCTCGCCGAGAAAATGCGATTTAAGCAATAAAATTAAAAATGCTTATAAAACATAAACCAAACGTTGGAGGTGGTCATTTCTTCATGCGCAGTGATAAACTCGGCACTCTAAAGCACCCGAGAGCGTTTTTTTCGATGCCAACCTAACCAGAGTGACGGGAGCGGCACAATTCAGAAAAAGTGCTCAGCTCGCCGAGAAAATGCGATTTAAGCAATAAAATTAAAAATGCTTATAAAACATAAACCAAACGTTGGAGGTGGTCATTTCTTCATGCGCAGTGATAAACTCGGCACTCTAAAGCACCCGAGAGCGTTTTTTTCGATGCCAACCTAACCAGAGTGACGGGAGCGGCACAATTCAGAAAAAGCGCTCAGCTCGCCGAGAAAATGCGATTTAAGCAATAAAATTAAAAATGCTTATAAAACATAAACCAAACGTTGGAGGTTGTCATTTCTTCATGCGCAGTGATAAACTCGGCACTCTAAAGCACCCGAGAGCGTTTTTTTCCATGCCAACCTAACCAGAGTGACGGGAGCGGCACAATTCAGAAAAAGTGCTCAGCTCGCCGAGAAAATGCGATTTAAGCAATAAAATTAAAAATGCTTATAAAACATAAACCAAACGTTGTAGATGGTCATTTCTTATTACGCAGTAATAAACTCGGCACTCTAAAGCACCCGAGAGCGTTTTTTTCCATGCCAACCTAACCAGAGTGACGGGAGCGGCACAATTCAGAAAAAGTGCTCAGCTCGCCGAGAAAATGCGATTTAAGCAATAAAATTAAAAATGCTTATAAAACATAAACCAAACGTTGGAGGTGGTCATTTCTTCATGCGCAGTGATAAACTCGGCACTCTAAAGCACCCGAGAGCGTTTTTTTCGATGCCAACCTAACCAGAGTGACGGGAGCGGCACAATTCAGAAAAAGTGCTCAGCTCGCCGAGAAAATGCGATTTAAGCAATAAAATTAAAAATGCTTATAAAACATAAACCAAACGTTGGAGGTGGCCATTTCTTCATGCGCAGTGATAAACTCGGCACTCTAAAGCACCCGAGAGCGTTTTTTTCCATGCCAACCTAACCAGAGTGACGGGAGCGGCACAATTCAGAAAAAGTGCTCAGCTCGCCGAGAAAATGCGATTTAAGCAATAAAATTAAAAATGCTTATAAAACATAAACCAAACGTTGGAGGTGGTCATTTCTTCATGCGCAGTGATAAACTCGGCACTCTAAAGCACCCGAGAGCGTTTTTTTCCATGCCAACCTAACCAGAGTGACGGGAGCGGCACAATTCAGAAAAAGTGCTCAGCTCGCCGAGAAAATGCGATTTAAGCAATAAAATTAAAAATGCTTATAAAACATAAACCAAACGTTGGAGGTGGCCATTTCTTCATGCGCAGTGATAAACTCGGCACTCTAAAGCACCCGAGAGCGTTTTTTTGCATGCCAACCTAACCAGAGTGACGGGAGCGGCACAATTCAGAAAAAGTGCTCAGCTCGCCGAGAAAATGCGATTTAAGCAATAAAATTAAAAATGCTTATAAAACATAAACCAAACGTTGGAGGTGGCCATTTCTTCATGCGCAGTGATAAACTCGGCACTCTAAAGCACCCGAGAGCGTTTTTTTCCATGCCAACCTAACCAGAGTGACGGGAGCGGCACAATTCAGAAAAAGTGCTCAGCTCGCCGAGAAAATGCGATTTAAGCAATAAAATTAAAAATGCTTATAAAACATAAACCAAACGTTGGAGGTGGTCATTTCTTCATGCGCAGTGATAAACTCGGCACTCTAAAGCACCCGAGAGCGTTTTTTTCCATGCCAACCTAACCAGAGTGACAGGAGCGGCACAATTCAGAAAAAGTGCTCAGCTCGCCGAGAAAATGCGATTTAAGCAATAAACTTAAAAATGCTTATAAAACATAAACCAAACGTTGGAGGTGGTCTTTTCTTCATGCGCAGTGATAAACTCGGCACTCTAAAGCACCCGAGAGCGTTTTTTTCCATGCCAACCTAAACAGAGTGACGGGAGCGGCACTATTCAGAAAAAGTGCTCAGCTCGCCGAGAAAATGCGATTTAAGCAATAAAATTAAAAATGCTTATAAAACATAAACCAAACGTTGGAGGTGGCCATTTCTTCATGCGCAGTGATAAACTCGGCACTCTAAAGCACCCGAGAGCGTTTTTTTCCATGCCAACCTAACCAGAGTGACGGGAGCGGCACAATTCAGAAAAAGTGCTCAGCTCGCCGAGAAAATGCGATTCAAGCAATAAAATTAAAAATGCTTATAAAACATAAACCAAACGTTGGAGGTGGCCATTTCTTCATGCGCAGTGATAAACTCGGCACTCTAAAGCACCCGAGAGCGTTTTTTTCCATGCCAACCTAACCAGAGTGACGGGAGCGGCACAATTCAGAAAAAGTGCTCAGCTCGCCGAGAAAATGCGATTTAAGCAATAAAATTAAAAATGCTTATAAAACATAAACCAAACGTTGGAGGTGGTCATTTCTTCATGCGCAGTGATAAACTCGGCACTCTAAAGCACCCGAGAGCGTTTTTTTCCATGCCAACCTAACCAGAGTGACGGGAGCGGCACAATTCAGAAAAAGTGCTCAGCTCGCCGAGAAAATGCGATTTAAGCAATAAAATTAAAAATGCTTATAAAACATAAACCAAACGTTGTAGATGGTCATTTCTTATTACGCAGTAATAAACTCGGCACTCTAAAGCACCCGAGAGCGTTTTTTTCCATGCCAACCTAACCAGAGTGACGGGAGCGGCACAATTCAGAAAAAGTGCTCAGCTCGCCGAGAAAATGCGATTTAAGCAATAAAATTAAAAATGCTTATAAAACATAAACCAAACGTTGGAGGTGGTAATTTCTTCATGCGCAGTGATAAACTCGGCACTCTAAAGCACCCGAGAGCGTTTTATTCGATGCCAACCTAACCAGAGTGACGGGAGCGGCACAATTCAGAAAAAACGCTCAGCTCGCCGAGAAAATGCGATTTAAGCAATAAAATTAAAAATGCTTATAAAACATAAACCAAACGTTGGAGGTGGTCATTTCTTCATGCGCAGTGATAAACTCGGCACTCTAAAGCACCCGAGAGCGTTTTTTTCGATGCCAACCTAACCAGAGTGACGGGAGCGGCACAATTCAGAAAAAGTGCTCAGCTCGCCGAGAAAATGCGATTTAAGCAATAAAATTAAAAATGCTTATAAAACATAAACCAAACGTTGTAGATGGTCATTTCTTATTACGCAGTAATAAACTCGGCACTCTAAAGCACCCGAGAGCGTTTTTTTCCATGCCAACCTAACCAGAGTGACGGGAGCGGCACAATTCAGAAAAAGTGCTCAGCTCGCCGAGAAAATGCGATTTAAGCAATAAAATTAAAAATGCTTATAAAACATAAACCAAACGTTGGAGGTGGCCATTTCTTCATGCGCAGTGATAAACTCGGCACTCTAAAGCACCCGAGAGCGTTTTTTTCCATGCCAACCTAACCAGAGTGACGGGAGCGGCACAATTCAGAAAAATAGCTCAGCTCGCCGAGAAAATGCGATTTAAGCAATAAAATTAAAAATGCTTATAAAACATAAACCAAACGTTGGAGGTGGCCATTTCTTCATGCGCAGTGATAAACTCGGCACTCTAAAGCACCCGAGAGCGTTTTTTTCCATGCCAACCTAACCAGAGTGACGGGAGCGGCACAATTCAGAAAAAGTGCTCAGCTCGCCGAGAAAATGCGATTTAAGCAATAAAATTAAAAATGCTTATAAAACATAAACCAAACGTTGGAGGTGGTCATTTCTTCATGCGCAGTGATAAACTCGGCACTCTAAAGCACCCGAGAGCGTTTTTTTCCATGCCAACCTAACCAGAGTGACGGGAGCGGCACAATTCAGAAAAAGTGCTCAGCTCGCCGAGAAAATGCGATTTAAGCAATAAAATTAAAAATGCTTATAAAACATAAACCAAACGTTGGAGGTGGTCATTTCTTCATGCGCAGTGATAAACTCGGCACTCTAAAGCACCCGAGAGCGTTTTTTTCCATGCCAACCTAACCAGAGTGACGGGAGCGGCACAATTCAGAAAAAGTGCTCAGCTCGCCGAGAAAATGCGATTTAAGCAATAAAATTAAAAATGCTTATAAAACATAAACCAAACGTTGGAGGTGGTCATTTCTTCATGCGCAGTGATAAACTCGGCACTCTAAAGCACCCGAGAGCGTTTTTTTCGATGCCAACCTAACCAGAGTGACGGGAGCGGCACAATTCAGAAAAAGCGCTCAGCTAGCCGAGAAAATGCGATTTAAGCAATAAAATTAAAAATGCTTATAAAACATAAACCAAACGTTGGAGGTGGTCATTTCTTCATGCGCAGTGATAAACTCAGCACTCTAAAGCACCCGAGAGCGTTTTTTTCGATGCCAACCTAACCAGAGTGACGGGAGCGGCACAATTCAGAAAAAGCGCTTAGCTCGCCGAGAAAATGCGATTTAAGCAATAAAATTAAAAATGCTTATAAAACATAAACCAAACGTTGGAGGTGGTCATTTCTTCATGCGCAGTGATAAACTCGGCACTCTAAAGCACCCGAGAGCGTTTTTTTCGATGCCAACCTAACCAGAGTGACGGGAGCGGCACAATTCAGAAAAAGTGCTCAGCTCGCCGAGAAAATGCGATTTAAGCAATAAAATTAAAAATGCTTATAAAACATAAACCAAACGTTGGAGGTGGTCATTTCTTCATGCGCAGTAATAAACTCGGCACTCTAAAGCACCCGAGAGCGTTTTTTTTCCATGCCAACCTAACCAGAGTGACGGGAGCGGCACAATTCAGAAAAAGTGCTCAGCTCGCCGAGAAAATGCGATTTAAGCAATAAAATTAAAAATGCTTATAAAACATAAACCAAACGTTGGAGGTGGCCATTTCTTCATGCGCAGTGATAAACTCGGCACTCTAAAGCACCCGAGAGCGTTTTTTTCGATGCCAACCTAACCAGAGTGACGGGAGCGGCACAATTCAGAAAAAGTGCTCAGCTCGCCGAGAAAATGCGATTTAAGCAATAAAATTAAAAATGCTTATAAAACATAAACCAAACGTTGGAGGTGGTCATTTCTTCATGCGCAGTGATAAACTCGGCACTCTAAAGCACCCGAGAGCGTTTTTTTCCATGCCAACCTAACCAGAGTGACGGGAGCGGCACAATTCAGAAAAAGTGCTCAGCTCGCCGAGAAAATGCGATTTAAGCAATAAAATTAAAAATACTTATAAAACATAAACCAAACGTTGGAGGTGGTCATTTCTTCATGCGCAGTGATAAACTCGGCACTCTAAAGCACCCGAGAGCGTTTTTTTCGATGCCAACCTAACCAGAGTGACGGGAGCGGCACAATTCAGAAAAAGTGCTCAGCTCGCCGAGAAAATGCGATTTAAGCAATAAAATTAAAAATGCTTATAAAACATAAACCAAACGTTGTAGATGGTCATTTCTTATTACGCAGTAATAAACTCGGCACTCTAAAGCACCCGAGAGCGTTTTTTTCCATGCCAACCTAACCAGAGTGACGGGAGCGGCACAATTCAGAAAAAGTGCTCAGCTCGCCGAGAAAATGCGATTTAAGCAATACAATTAAAAATGCTTATAAAACATAAACCAAACGTTGGAGGTGGTCATTTCTTCATGTGCAGTGATAAACTCGGCACTCTAAAGCACCCGAGAGCGTTTTTTTTCCATGCCAACCTAACCAGAGTGACGGGAGCGGCACAATTCAGAAAAAGTGCTCAGCTCGCCGAGAAAATGCGATTTAAGCAATAAAATTAAAAATGCTTATAAAACATAAACCAAACGTTGGAGGTGGTCATTTCTTCATGCGCAGTGATAAACTCGGCACTCTAAAGCACCCGAGAGCGTTTTTTTCGATGCCAACCTAACCAGAGTGACGGGAGCGGCACAATTCAGAAAAAGTGCTCAGCTCGCCGAGAAAATGCAATTTAAGCAATAAAATTTAAAATGCTTATAAAACATAAACCAAACGTTGTAGATGGTCATTTCTTATTACGCAGTAATAAACTCGGCACTCTAAAGCACCCGAGAGCGTTTTTTTCCATGCCAACCTAACCAGAGTGACGGGAGCGGCACAATTCAGAAAAAGTGCTCAGCTCGCCGAGAAAATGCGATTTAAGCAATAAAATTAAAAATGCTTATAAAACATAAACCAAACGTTGGAGGTGGTCATTTCTTCATGCGCAGTGATAAACTCGGCACTCTAAAGCACCCGAGAGCGTTTTTTTCCATGCCAACCTAACCAGAGTGACGGGAGCGGCACAATTCAGAAAAAGTGCTCAGCTCGCCGAGAAAATGCGATTTAAGCAATAAAATTAAAAATGCTTATAAAACATAAACCAAACGTTGGAGGTGGTCATTTCTTCATGCGCAGTGATAAACTCGGCACTCTAAAGCACCCGAGAGCGTTTTATTTGATGCCAACCTAACCAGAGTGACGGGAGCGGCACAATTCAGAAAAAGTGCTCAGCTCGCCGAGAAAATGCGATTTAAGCAATAAAATTAAAAATGCTTATAAAACATAAACCAAACGTTGGAGGTGGTCATTTCTTCATGCGCAGTGATAAACTCGGCACTCTAAAGCACCCGAGAGCGTTTTTTTCGATGCCAACCTAACCAGAGTGACGGGAGCGGCACAATTCAGAAAAAGCGCTCAGCTCGCCGAGAAAATGCGATTTAAGCAATAAAATTAAAAATGCTTATAAAACATAAACCAAACGTTGGAGGTGGTCATTTCTTCATGCACAGTGATAAACTCGGCACTCTAAAGCACCCGAGAGCGTTTTTTTCGATGCCAACCTAACCAGAGTGACGGGAGCGGCACAATTCAGAAAAAGTGCTCAGCTCGCCGAGAAAATGCGATTTAAGCAATAAAATTAAAAATGCTTATAAAACATAAACCAAACGTTGTAAATGGTCATTTCTTATTACGCAGTAATAAACTCGGCACTCTAAAGCACCCGAGAGCGTTTTTTCGATGCCAACCTAACCAGAGTGACGGGAGCGGCACAATACAGAAAAAGCGCTCAGCTCGCCGAGAAAATGCGATTTAAGCAATAAAATTAAAAATGCTTATAAAACATAAACCAAACGTTGGAGGTGGTCTTTTCTTCATGCGCAGTGATAAACTCGGCACTCTAAAGCACCCGAGAGCGTTTTTTTCCATGCCAACCTAAACAGAGTGACGGGAGCGGCACAATTCAGAAAAAGTGCTCAGCTCGCCGAGAAAATGCGATTTAAGCAATAAAATTAAAAATGCTTATAAAACATAAACCAAACGTTGTAGATGGTCATTTCTTATTACGCAGTAATAAACTCGGCACTCTAAAGCACCCGAGAGCGTTTTTTTCCATGCCAACCTAACCAGAGTGACGGGAGCGGCACAATTCAGTCAGCTCGCCGAGAAAATGCGATTTAAGCAATAAAATTAAAAATGCTTATAAAACATAAACCAAACGTTGGAGGTGGTCATTTCTTCATGCGCAGTGATAAACTCGGCACTCTAAAGCACCCGAGAGCGTTTTTTTCGATGCCAACCTAACCAGAGTGACGGGAGCGGCACAATTCAGAAAAAGTGCTCAGCTCGCCGAGAAAATGCGATTTAAGCAATAAAATTAAAAATGCTTATAAAACATAAACCAAACGTTGGAGGTGGTCATTTCTTCATGCACAGTGATAAACTCGGCACTCTAAAGCACCCGAGAGCGTTTTTTTCCATGCCAACCTAACCAGAGTGACGGGAGCGGCACAATTCAGAAAAAGTGCTCAGCTCGCCGAGAAAATGCGATTTAAGCAATAAAATTAAAAATGCTTATAAAACATAAACCAAACGTTGGAGGTGGTCATTTCTTCATGCGCAGTGATAAACTCGGCACTCTAACGCACCCGAGAGCGTTTTATTCGATGCCAACCTAACCAGAGTGACGGGAGCGGCACAATTCAGAAAAAGCGCTCAGCTCGCCGAGAAAATGCGATTTAAGCAATAAAATTAAAAATGCTTATAAAACATAAACCAAACGTTGGAGGTGGTCATTTCTTCATGCGCGGTGATAAACTCGGCACTCTAAAGCACCCGAGAGCGTTTTTTTCCATGCCAACCTAACCAGAGTGACGGGAGCGGCACAATTCAGAAAAAGTGCTCAGCTCGCCGAGAAAATGCGATTTAAGCAATAAAATTAAAAATGCTTATAAAACACAAACCAAACGTTGGAGGTGGTCATTTCTTCATGCGCAGTGATAAACTCGGCACTCTAAAGCACCCGAGTGCGTTTTTTTCGATGCCAACCTAACCAGAGTGACGGGAGCGGCACAATTCAGAAAAAGTGCTCAGCTCGCCGAGAAAATGCGATTTAAGCAATAAAATTAAAAATGCTTATAAAACATAAACCAAACGTTGTAGATGGTCATTTCTTATTACGCAGTAATAAACTCGGCACTCTAAAGCACCCGAGAGCGTTTTTTTCCATGCCAACCTAACCAGAGTGACGGGAGCGGCACAATTCAGAAAAAGTGCTCAGCTCGCCGAGAAAATGCGATTTAAGCAATACAATTAAAAATGCTTATAAAACATAAACCAAACGTTGGAGGTGGTCATTTCTTCATGTGCAGTGATAAACTCGGCACTCTAAAGCACCCGAGAGCGTTTTTTTCCATGCCAACCTAACCAGAGTGACGGGAGCGGCACAATTCAGAAAAAGTGCTCAGCTCGCCGAGAAAATGCGATTTAAGCAATAAAATTAAAAATGCTTATAAAACATAAACCAAACGTTGGAGGTGGTCATTTCTTCATGCACAGTGATAAACTCGGCACTCTAAAGCACCCGAGAGCGTTTTTTTCGATGCCAACCTAACCAGAGTGACGGGAGCGGCACAATTCAGAAAAAGTGCTCAGCTCGCCGAGAAAATGCGATTTAAGCAATAAAATTAAAAATGCTTATAAAACATAAACCAAACGTTGGAGGTGGTCATTTCTTCATGCGCAGTGATAAACTCGGCACTCTAAAGCACCCGAG
Organism: Syngnathus typhle; assembly: GCF_033458585.1. NCBI lineage: Eukaryota > Metazoa > Chordata > Actinopteri > Syngnathiformes > Syngnathidae > Syngnathus > Syngnathus typhle. Next base: position 53,385 of record NW_026872085.1, read on the forward strand.
AGCGTTTTTTTCGATGCCAACCTAACCAGAGTGACGGGAGCGGCACAATTCAGAAAAAGTGCTCAGCTCGCCGAGAAAATGCGATTTAAGCAATAAAATTTAAAATTCTTATAAAACATAAACCAAACGTTGTAGATGGTCATTTCTTATTACGCAGTAATAAACTCGGCACTCTAAAGCACCCGAGAGCGTTTTTTTCCATGCCAACCTAACCAGAGTGACGGGAGCGGCACAATTCAGAAAAAGTGCTCAGCTCGCCGAGAAAATGCGATTTAAGCAATAAAATTAAAAATGCTTATAAAACATAAACCAAACGTTGGAGGTGGTCATTTCTTCATGCGCGGTGATAAACTCGGCACTCTAAAGCACCCGAGAGCGTTTTTTTCGATGCCAACCTAACCAGAGTGACGGGAGCGGCACAATTCAGAAAAAGTGCTCAGCTCGCCGAGAAAATGCGATTTAAGCAATAAAATTAAAAATGCTTATAAAACATAAACCAAACGTTGGAGGTGGTCATTTCTTCATGCGCAGTGATAAACTCGGCACTCTAAAGCACCCGAGAGCGTTTTTTTCGATGCCAACCTAACCAGAGTGACGGGAGCGGCACAATTCAGAAAAAGTGCTCAGCTCGCCGAGAAAATGCGATTTAAGCAATAAAATTAAAAATGCTTATAAAACATAAACCAAACGTTGGAGGTGGTCATTTCTTCATGCGCAGTGATAAACTCGGCACTCTAAAGCACCCGAGAGCGTTTTTTTCGATGCCAACCTAACCAGAGTGACGGGAGCGGCACAATTCAGAAAAAGCGCTCAGCTCGCCGAGAAAATGCGATTTAAGCAATAAAATTAAAAATGCTTATAAAACATAAACCAAACGTTGGAGGTTGTCATTTCTTCATGCGCAGTGATAAACTCGGCACTCTAAAGCACCCGAGAGCGTTTTTTTCCATGCCAACCTAACCAGAGTGACGGGAGCGGCACAATTCAGAAAAAGTGCTCAGCTCGCCGAGAAAATGCGATTTAAGCAATAAAATTAAAAATGCTTATAAAACATAAACCAAACGTTGGAGGTGGTCATTTCTTCATGCGCAGTGATAAACTCGGCACTCTAAAGCACCCGAGAGCGTTTTTTTCCATGCCAACCTAACCAGAGTGACGGGAGCGGCACAATTCAGAAAAAGTGCTCAGCTCGCCGAGAAAATGCGATTTAAGCAATAAAATTAAAAATGCTTATAAAACATAAACCAAACGTTGGAGGTGGCCATTTCTTCATGCGCAGTGATAAACTCGGCACTCTAAAGCACCCGAGAGCGTTTTTTTCCATGCCAACCTAACCAGAGTGACGGGAGCGGCACAATTCAGAAAAAGTGCTCAGCTCGCCGAGAAAATGCGATTTAAGCAACTAAATTAAAAATGCTTATAAAACATAAACCAAACGTTGGAGGTGGCCATTTCTTCATGCGCAGTGATAAACTCGGCACTCTAAAGCACCCGAGAGCGTTTTTTCCCATGCCAACCTAACCAGAGTGACGGGAGCGGCACAATTCAGAAAAAGCGCTCAGCTCGCCGAGAAAATGCGATTTAAGCAATAAAATTAAAAATGCTTATAAAACATAAACCAAACGTTGGAGGTGGTCTTTTCTTCATGTGCAGTGATAAACTCGGCACTCTAAAGCACCCGAGAGCGTTTTTTTCCATGCCAACCTAAACAGAGTGACGGGAGCGGCACAATTCAGAAAAAGTGCTCAGCTCGCCGAGAAAATGCGATTTAAGCAATAAAATTAAAAATGCTTATAAAACATAAACCAAACGTTGTAGATGGTCATTTCTTATTACGCAGTAATAAACTCGGCACTCTAAAGCACCCGAGAGCGTTTTTTTCCATGCCAACCTAACCAGAGTGACGGGAGCGGCACAATTCAGAAAAAGTGCTCAGCTCGCCGAGAAAATGCGATTTAAGCAATAAAATTAAAAATGCTTATAAAACATAAACCAAACGTTGGAGGTGGTCATTTCTTCATGCGCAGTGATAAACTCGGCACTCTAAAGCACCCGAGAGCGTTTTTTTCGATGCCAACCTAACCAGAGTGACGGGAGCGGCACAATTCAGAAAAAGTGCTCAGCTCGCCGAGAAAATGCGATTTAAGCAATAAAATTAAAAATGCTTATAAAACATAAACCAAACGTTGTAGATGGTCATTTCTTATTACGCAGTAATAAACTCGGCACTCTAAAGCACCCGAGAGCGTTTTTTTCCATGCCAACCTAACCAGAGTGACGGGAGCGGCACAATTCAGAAAAAGTGCTCAGCTCGCCGAGAAAATGCGATTTAAGCAATAAAATTAAAAATGCTTATAAAACATAAACCAAACGTTGGAGGTGGTCATTTCTTCATGCGCAGTGATAAACTCGGCACTCTAAAGCACCCGAGAGCGTTTTTTTCCATGCCAACCTAACCAGAGTGACGGGAGCGGCACAATTCAGAAAAAGTGCTCAGCTCGCCGAGAAAATGCGATTTAAACAATAAAATTAAAAATGCTTATAAAACATAAACCAAACGTTGGAGGTGGTCATTTCTTCATGCGCAGTGATAAACTCGGCACTCTAAAGCACCCGAGAGCGTTTTATTCGATGCCAACCTAACCAGAGTGACGGGAGCGGCACAATTCAGAAAAAGTGCTCAGCTCGCCGAGAAAATGCGATTTAAGCAATAAAATTAAAAATGCTTATAAAACATAAACCAAACGTTGGAGGTGGTCATTTCTTCATGCGCAGTGATAAACTCGGCACTCTAAAGCACCCGAGAGCGTTTTTTTCGATGCCAACCTAACCAGAGTGACGGGAGCGGCACAATTCAGAAAAAGTGCTCAGCTCGCCGAGAAAATGCGATTTAAGCAATAAAATTAAAAATGCTTATAAAACATAAACCAAACGTTGGAGTTGGTCATTTCTTCATGCGCAGTAATAAACTCGGCACTCTAAAGCACCCGAGAGCGTTTTTTTCGATGCCAACCTAACCAGAGTGACGGGAGCGGCACAATTCAGAAAAAGTGCTCAGCTCGCCGAGAAAATGCGATTTAAGCAATAAAATTAAAAATGCTTATAAAACATAAACCAAACGTTGGAGGTGGTCATTTCTTCATGCGCAGTGATAAACTCGGCACTCTAAAGCACCCAAGAGCGTTTTTTTCGATGCCAACCTAACCAGAGTGACGGGAGCGGCACAATTCAGAAAAAGCGCTCAGCTCGCCGAGAAAATGCGATTTAAGCAATAAAATTAAAAATGCTTATAAAACATAAACCAAACGTTGGAGGTGGTCATTTCTTCATGCACAGTGATAAACTCGGCACTCTAAAGCACCCGAGAGCGTTTTTTTCGATGCCAACCTAACCAGAGTGACGGGAGCGGCACAATTCAGAAAAAGTGCTCAGCTCGCCGAGAAAATGCGATTTAAGCAATAAAATTAAAAATGCTTATAAAACATAAACCAAACGTTGTAGATGGTCATTTCTTATTACGCAGTAATAAACTCGGCACTCTAAAGCACCCGAGAGCGTTTTTTTCGATGCCAACCTAACCAGAGTGACGGGAGCGGCACAATTCAGAAAAAGCGCTCAGCTCGCCGAGAAAATGCGATTTAAGCAATAAAATTAAAAATGCTTATAAAACATAAACCAAACGTTGGAGGTGGTCATTTCTTCATGCACAGTGATAAACTCGGCACTCTAAAGCACCCGAGAGCGTTTTTTTCGATGCCAACCTAACCAGAGTGACGGGAGCGGCACAATTCAGAAAAAGTGCTCAGCTCGCCGAGAAAATGCGATTTAAGCAATAAAATTAAAAATGCTTATAAAACATAAACCAAACGTTGTAAATGGTCATTTCTTATTACGCAGTAATAAACTCGGCACTCTAAAGCACCCGAGAGCGTTTTTTTCGATGCCAACCTAACCAGAGTGACGGGAGCGGCACAATTCAGAAAAAGCGCTCAGCTCGCCGAGAAAATGCGATTTAAGCAATAAAATTAAAAATGCTTATAAAACATAAACCAAACGTTGGAGGTGGTCTTTTCTTCATGTGCAGTGATAAACTCGGCACTCTAAAGCACCCGAGAGCGTTTTTTTCCATGCCAACCTAAACAGAGTGACGGGAGCGGCACAATTCAGAAAAAGTGCTCAGCTCGCCGAGAAAATGCGATTTAAGCAATAAAATTAAAAATGCTTATAAAACATAAACCAAACGTTGTAGATGGTCATTTCTTATTACGCAGTAATAAACTCGGCACTCTAAAGCACCCGAGAGCGTTTTTTTCCATGCCAACCTAACCAGAGTGACGGGAGCGGCACAATTCAGAAAAAGTGCTCAGCTCGCCGAGAAAATGCGATTTAAGCAATAAAATTAAAAATGCTTATAAAACATAAACCAAACGTTGGATGTGGTCATTTCTTCATGCGCAGTGATAAACTCGGCACTCTAAAGCACCCGAGAGCGTTTTTTTCGATGCCAACCTAACCAGAGTGACGGGAGCGGCACAATTCAGAAAAAGTGCTCAGCTCGCCGAGAAAATGCGATTTAAGCAATAAAATTAAAAATGCTTATAAAACATAAACCAAACGTTGGAGGTGGTCATTTCTTCATGCGCAGTGATAAACTCGGCACTCTAAAGCACCCGAGAGCGTTTTTTTCGATGCCAACCTAACCAGAGTGACGGGAGCGGCACAATTCAGAAAAAGTGCTCAGCTCGCCGAGAAAATGCGATTTAAGCAATAAAATTAAAAATGCTTATAAAACATAAACCAAACGTTGGAGGTGGTCATTTCTTCATGCGCAGTGATAAACTCGGCACTCTAAAGCACCCGAGAGCGTTTTTTTCGATGCCAACCTAACCAGAGTGACGGGAGCGGCACAATTCAGAAAAAGTGCTCAGCTCGCCGAGAAAATGCGATTTAAGCAATAAAATTAAAAATGCTTATAAAACATAAACCAAACGTTGTAAATGGTCATTTCTTATTACGCAGTAATAAACTCGGCACTCTAAAGCACCCGAGAGCGTTTTTTTCGATGCCAACCTAACCAGAGTGACGGGAGCGGCACAATTCAGAAAAAGCGCTCAGCTCGCCGAGAAAATGCGATTTAAGCAATAAAATTAAAAATGCTTATAAAACATAAACCAAACGTTGGAGGTGGTCTTTTCTTCATGTGCAGTGATAAACTCGGCACTCTAAAGCACCCGAGAGCGTTTTTTTCCATGCCAACCTAAACAGAGTGACGGGAGCGGCACAATTCAGAAAAAGTGCTCAGCTCGCCGAGAAAATGCGATTTAAGCAATAAAATTAAAAATGCTTATAAAACATAAACCAAACGTTGTAGATGGTCATTTCTTATTACGCAGTAATAAACTCGGCACTCTAAAGCACCCGAGAGCGTTTTTTTCCATGCCAACCTAACCAGAGTGACGGGAGCGGCACAATTCAGAAAAAGTGCTCAGCTCGCCGAGAAAATGCGATTTAAGCAATAAAATTAAAAATGCTTATAAAACATAAACCAAACGTTGGAGGTGGTCATTTCTTCATGCGCAGTGATAAACTCGGCACTCTAAAGCACCCGAGAGCGTTTTTTTCGATGCCAACCTAACCAGAGTGACGGGAGCGGCACAATTCAGAAAAAGTGCTCAGCTCGCCGAGAAAATGCGATTTAAGCAATAAAATTAAAAATGCTTATAAAACATAAACCAAACGTTGTAGATGGTCATTTCTTATTACGCAGTAATAAACTCGGCACTCTAAAGCACCCGAGAGCGTTTTTTTCCATGCCAACCTAACCAGAGTGACGGGAGCGGCACAATTCAGAAAAAGTGCTCAGCTCGCCGAGAAAATGCGATTTAAGCAATAAAATTAAAAATGCTTATAAAACATAAACCAAACGTTGGAGGTGGTCATTTCTTCATGCGCAGTGATAAACTCGGCACTCTAAAGCACCCGAGAGCGTTTTTTTCCATGCCAACCTAACCAGAGTGACGGGAGCGGCACAATTCAGAAAAAGTGCTCAGCTCGCCGAGAAAATGCGATTTAAGCAATAAAATTAAAAATGCTTATAAAACATAAACCAAACGTTGGAGGTGGTCATTTCTTCATGCGCAGTGATAAACTCGGCACTCTAAAGCACCCGAGAGCGTTTTTTTCCATGCCAACCTAACCAGAGTGACGGGAGCGGCACAATTCAGAAAAAGTGCTCAGCTCGCCGAGAAAATGCGATTTAAGCAATAAAATTAAAAATGCTTATAAAACATAAACCAAACGTTGTAGATGGTCATTTCTTATTACGCAGTAATAAACTCGGCACTCTAAAGCACCCGAGAGCGTTTTTTTCCATGCCAACCTAACCAGAGTGACGGGAGCGGCACAATTCAGAAAAAGTGCTCAGCTCGCCGAGAAAATGCGATTTAAGCAATAAAATTAAAAATGCTTATAAAACATAAACCAAACGTTGGAGGTGGTCATTTCTTCATGCGCAGTGATAAACTCGGCACTCTAAAGCACCCGAGAGCGTTTTATTCGATGCCAACCTAACCAGAGTGACGGGAGCGGCACAATTCAGAAAAAGCGCTCAGCTCGCCGAGAAAATGCGATTTAAGCAATAAAATTAAAAATGCTTATAAAACATAAACCAAACGTTGGAGGTGGTCATTTCTTCATGCGCGGTGATAAACTCGGCACTCTAAAGCACCCGAGAGCGTTTTTTTCCATGCCAACCTAACCAGAGTGACGGGAGCGGCACAATTCAGAAAAAGTGCTCAGCTCGCCGAGAAAATGCGATTTAAGCAATAAAATTAAAAATGCTTATAAAACATAAACCAAACGTTGGAGGTGGTCATTTCTTCATGCGCAGTGATAAACTCGGCACTCTAAAGCACCCGAGAGCGTTTTTTTCGATGCCAACCTAACCAGAGTGACGGGAGCGGCACAATTCAGAAAAAGTGCTCAGCTCGCCGAGTAAATGCGATTTAAGCAATAAAATTAAAAATGCTTATAAAACATAAACCAAACGTTGGAGGTGGTCATTTCTTCATGCGCAGTGATAAACTCGGCACTCTAAAGCACCCGAGAGCGTTTTTTTCGATGCCAACCTAACCAGAGTGACGGGAGCGGCACAATTCAGAAAAAGTGCTCAGCTCGCCGAGAAAATGCGATTTAAGCAATAAAATTAAAAATGCTTATAAAACATAAACCAAACGTTGGAGGTGGTCATTTCTTCATGCGCAGTGATAAACTCGGGACTCTAAAGCACCCGAGAGCGTTTTATTCGATGCCAACCTAACCAGAGTGACGGGAGCGGCACAATTCAGAAAAAGTGCTCAGCTCGCCGAGAAAATGCGATTTAAGCAATAAAATTAAAAATGCTTATAAAACATAAACCAAACGTTGGAGGTGGTCATTTCTTCATGCGCAGTGATAAACTCGGCACTCTAAAGCACCCGAGAGCGTTTTTTTCGATGCCAACCTAACCAGAGTGACGGGAGCGGCACAATTCAGAAAAAGCGCTCAGCTCGCCGAGAAAATGCGATTTAAGCAATAAAATTAAAAATGCTTATAAAACATAAACCAAACGTTGGAGGTGGTCATTTCTTCATGCGCAGTGATAAACTCGGCACTCTAAAGCACCCGAGAGCGTTTTTTTCGATGCCAACCTAACCAGAGTGACGGGAGCGGCACAATTCAGAAAAAGCGCTCAGCTCGCCGAGAAAATGCGATTTAAGCAATAAAATTAAAAATGCTTATAAAACATAAACCAAACGTTGGAGGTGGTCATTTCTTCATGCGCAGTGATAAACTCGGCACTCTAAAGCACCCGAGAGCGTTTTTTTCGATGCCAACCTAACCAGAGTGACGGGAGCGGCACAATTCAGAAAAAGTGCTCAGCTCGCCGAGAAAATGCGATTTAAGCAATAAAATTAAAAATGCTTATAAAACATAAACCAAACGTTGGAGGTGGTCATTTCTTCATGCGCAGTGATAAACTCGGCACTCTAAAGCACCCGAGAGCGTTTTTTTCGATGCCAACCTAACCAGAGTGACGGGAGCGGCACAATTCAGAAAAAGTGCTCAGCTCGCCGAGAAAATGCAATTTAAGCAATAAAATTTAAAATGCTTATAAAACATAAACCAAACGTTGTAGATGGTCATTTCTTATTACGCAGTAATAAACTCGGCACTCTTAAGCACCCGAGAGCGTTTTTTTCCATGCCAACCTAACCAGAGTGACGGGAGCGGCACAATTCAGAAAAAGTGCTCAGCTCGCCGAGAAAATGCGATTTAAGCAATAAAATTAAAAATGCTTATAAAACATAAACCAAACGTTGGAGGTGGTCATTTCTTCATGCGCAGTGATAAACTCGGCACTCTAAAGCACCCGAGAGCGTTTTTTTCCATGCCAACCTAACCAGAGTGACGGGAGCGGCACAATTCAGAAAAAGTGCTCAGCTCGCCGAGAAAATGCGATTTAAGCAATAAAATTAAAAATGCTTATAAAACATAAACCAAACGTTGGAGGTGGTCATTTCTTCATGCGCAGTGATAAACTCGGCACTCTAAAGCACCCGAGAGCGTTTTATTCGATGCCAACCTAACCAGAGTGACGGGAGCGGCACAATTCAGAAAAAGTGCTCAGCTCGCCGAGAAAATGCGATTTAAGCAATAAAATTAAAAATGCTTATAAAACATAAACCAAACGTTGGAGGTGGTCATTTCTTCATGCGCAGTGATAAACTCGGCACTCTAAAGCACCCGAGAGCGTTTTTTTCGATGCCAACCTAACCAGAGTGACGGGAGCGGCACAATTCAGAAAAAGTGCTCAGCTCGCCGAGAAAATGCGATTTAAGCAATAAAATTAAAAATGCTTATAAAACATAAACCAAACGTTGGAGTTGGTCATTTCTTCATGCGCAGTGATAAACTCGGCACTCTAAAGCACCCGAGAGCGTTTTTTTCGATGCCAACCTAACCAGAGTGACGGGAGCGGCACAATTCAGAAAAAGTGCTCAGCTCGCCGAGAAAATGCGATTTAAGCAATAAAATTAAAAATGCTTATAAAACATAAACCAAACGTTGGAGGTGGTCATTTCTTCATGCGCAGTGATAAACTCGGCACTCTAAAGCACCCAAGAGCGTTTTTTTCGATGCCAACCTAACCAGAGTGACGGGAGCGGCACAATTCAGAAAAAGCGCTCAGCTCGCCGAGAAAATGCGATTTAAGCAATAAAATTAAAAATGCTTATAAAACATAAACCAAACGTTGGAGGTGGTCATTTCTTCATGCACAGTGATAAACTCGGCACTCTAAAGCACCCGAGAGCGTTTTTTTCGATGCCAACCTAACCAGAGTGACGGGAGCGGCACAATTCAGAAAAAGTGCTCAGCTCGCCGAGAAAATGCGATTTAAGCAATAAAATTAAAAATGCTTATAAAACATAAACCAAACGTTGGAGGTGGTCATTTCTTCATGCGCAGTGATAAACTCGGCACTCTAAAGCACCCGAGAGCGTTTTTTTCGATGCCAACCTAACCAGAGTGACGCGAGCGGCACAATTCAGAAAAAGCGCTCAGCTCGCCGAGAAAATGCGATTTAAGCAATAAAATTAAAAATGCTTATAAAACATAAACCAAACGTTGGAGGTGGTAATTTCTTCATGCGCAGTGATAAACTCGGCACTCTAAAGCACCCGAGAGCGTTTTTTTCGATGCCAACCTAACCAGAGTGACGGGAGCGGCACAATTCAGAAAAAGTGCTCAGCTCGCCGAGAAAATGCGATTTAAGCAATAAAATTAAAAATGCTTATAAAACATAAACCAAACGTTGGAGTTGGTCATTTCTTCATGCGCAGTGATAAACTCGGCACTCTAAAGCACCCGAGAGCGTTTTTTTCGATGCCAACCTAACCAGAGTGAAGGGAGCGGCACAATTCAGAAAAAGTGCTCAGCTCGCCGAGAAAATGCGATTTAAGCAATAAAATTAAAAATGCTTATAAAACATAAACCAAACGTTGGAGGTGGTCATTTCTTCATGCGCAGTGATAAACTCGGCACTCTAAAGCACCCAAGAGCGTTTTTTTCGATGCCAACCTAACCAGAGTGACGGGAGCGGCACAATTCAGAAAAAGCGCTCAGCTCGCCGAGAAAATGCGATTTAAGCAATAAAATTAAAAATGCTTATAAAACATAAACCAAACGTTGGAGGTGGTCATTTCCTCATGCACAGTGATAAACTCGGCACTCTAAAGCACCCGAGAGCGTTTTTTTCGATGCCAACCTAACCAGAGTGACGGGAGCGGCACAATTCAGAAAAAGTGCTCAGCTCGCCGAGAAAATGCGATTTAAGCAATAAAATTAAAAATGCTTATAAAACATAAACCAAACGTTGTAGATGGTCATTTCTTATTACGCAGTAATAAACTCGGCACTCTAAAGCACCCGAGAGCGTTTTTTTCGATGCCAACCTAACCAGAGTGACGGGAGCGGCACAATTCAGAAAAAGCGCTCAGCTCGCCGAGAAAATGCGATTTAAGCAATAAAATTAAAAATGCTTATAAAACATAAACCAAACGTTGGAGGTGGTCATTTCTTCATGCACAGTGATAAACTCGGCACTCTAAAGCACCCGAGAGCGTTTTTTTCGATGCCAACCTAACCAGAGTGACGGGAGCGGCACAATTCAGAAAAAGTGCTCAGCTCGCCGAGAAAATGCGATTTAAGCAATAAAATTAAAAATGCTTATAAAACATAAACCAAACGTTGTAAATTGTCATTTCTTATTACGCAGTAATAAACTCGGCACTCTAAAGCACCCGAGAGCGTTTTTTTCGATGCCAACCTAACCAGAGTGACGGGAGCGGCACAATTCAGAAAAAGCGCTCAGCTCGCCGAGAAAATGCGATTTAAGCAATAAAATTAAAAATGCTTATAAAACATAAACCAAACGTTGGAGGTGGTCATTTCTTCATGCACAGTGATAAACTCGGCACTCTAAAGCACCCGAGAGCGTTTTTTTTCATGCCAACCTAACCAGAGTGACGGGAGCGGCACAATTCAGAAAAAGTGCTCAGCTCGCCGAGAAAATGCGATTTAAGCAATAAAATTAAAAATGCTTATAAAACATAAACCAAATATTGGAGGTGGTCATTTCTTCATGCGCAGTGATAAACTCGGCACTTTAAAGCACCCGAGAGCGTTTTTTTTCGATGCCAACCTAACCAGAGTGACGGGAGCGGCACAATTCAGAAAAAGTGCTCAGCTCGCCGAGAAAATGCGATTTAAGCAATAAAATTAAAAATGCTTATAAAACATAAACCAAACGTTGGAGGTGGTCATTTCTTCATGCGCAGTGATAAACTCGGCACTCTAAAGCACCCGAGGCGTTTTTTTCCATGCCAACCTAACCAGAGTGACGGGAGCGGCACAATTCAGAAAAAGTGCTCAGCTCGCCGAGAAAATGCGATTTAAGCAATAAAATTAAAAATGCTTATAAAACATAAACCAAACGTTGGAGGTGGCCATTTCTTCATGCGCAGTGATAAACTCGGCACTCTAAAGCACCCGAGAGCGTTTTTTTCCATGCCAACCTAACCAGAGTGACGGGAGCGGCACAATTCAGAAAAAGTGCTCAGCTCGCCGAGAAAATGCGATTCAAGCAATAAAATTAAAAATGCTTATAAAACATAAACCAAACGTTGGAGGTGGCCATTTCTTCATGCGCAGTGATAAACTCGGCACTCTAAAGCACCCGAGAGCGTTTTTTTCCATGCCAACCTAACCAGAGTGACGGGAGCGGCACAATTCAGAAAAAGTGCTCAGCTCGCCGAGAAAATGCGATTTAAGCAATAAAATTAAAAATGCTTATAAAACATAAACCAAACGTTGGAGGTGGTCATTTCTTCATGCACAGTGATAAACTCGGCACTCTAAAGCACCCGAGAGCGTTTTTTTCCATGCCAACCTAACCAGAGTGACAGGAGCGGCACAATTCAGAAAAAGTGCTCAGCTCGCCGAGAAAATGCGATTTAAGCAATAAAATTAAAAATGCTTATAAAACATAAACCAAACGTTGGAGGTGGTCTTTTCTTCATGCGCAGTGATAAACTCGGCACTCTAAAGCACCCGAGAGTGTTTTTTTCCATGCCAACCTAAACAGAGTGACGGGAGCGGCACAATTCAGAAAAAGTGCTCAGCTCGCCGAGAAAATGCGATTTAAGCAATAAAATTAAAAATGCTTATAAAACATAAACCAAACGTTGTAGATGGTCATTTCTTATTACGCAGTAATAAACTCGGCACTCTAAAGCACCCGAGAGCGTTTTTTTCCATGCCAACCTAACCAGAGTGACGGGAGCGGCACAATTCAGAAAAAGTGCTCAGCTCGCCGAGAAAATGCGATTTAAGCAATAAAATTAAAAATGCTTATAAAACATAAACCAAACGTTGGAGGTGGTCATTTCTTCATGCGCAGTGATAAACTCGGCACTCTAAAGCACCCGAGAGCGTTTTTTTCCATGCCAACCTAACCAGAGTGACGGGAGCGGCACAATTCAGAAAAAGTGCTCAGCTCGCCGAGAAAATGCGATTTAAGCAATAAAATTAAAAATGCTTATAAAACATAAACCAAACGTTGGAGGTGGTCATTTCTTCATGCGCAGTGATAAACTCGGCACTCTAAAGCACCCGAGAGCGTTTTTTTCCATGCCAACCTAACCAGAGTGACAGGAGCGGCACAATTCAGAAAAAGTGCTCAGCTCGCCGAGAAAATGCGATTTAAGCAATAAAATTAAAAATGCTTATAAAACATAAACCAAACGTTGGAGGTGGTCTTTTCTTCATGCGCAGTGATAAACTCGGCACTCTAAAGCACCCGAGAGCGTTTTTTTCCATGCCAACCTAAACAGAGTGACGGGAGCGGCACAATTCAGAAAAAGTGCTCAGCTCGCCGAGAAAATGCGATTTAAGCAATAAAATTAAAAATGCTTATAAAACATAAACCAAACGTTGTAGATGGTCATTTCTTATTACGCAGTAATAAACTCGGCACTCTAAAGCACCCGAGAGCGTTTTTTTCCATGCCAACCTAACCAGAGTGACGGGAGCGGCACAATTCAGAAAAAGTGCTCAGCTCGCCGAGAAAATGCGATTTAAGCAATAAAATTAAAAATGCTTATAAAACATAAACCAAACGTTGGAGGTGGTCATTTCTTCATGCGCAGTGATAAACTCGGCACTCTAAAGCACCCGAGAGCGTTTTTTTCGATGCCAACCTAACCAGAGTGACGGGAGCGGCACAATTCAGAAAAAGTGCTCAGCTCGCCGAGAAAATGCGATTTAAGCAATAAAATTAAAAATGCTTATAAAACATAAACCAAACGTTGGAGGTGGCCATTTCTTCATGCGCAGTGATAAACTCGGCACTCTAAAGCACCCGAGAGCGTTTTTTTCCATGCCAACCTAACCAGAGTGACGGGAGCGGCACAATTCAGAAAAAGTGCTCAGCTCGCCGAGAAAATGCGATTTAAGCAATAAAATTAAAAATGCTTATAAAACATAAACCAAACGTTGGAGGTGGTCATTTCTTCATGCGCAGTGATAAACTCGGCACTCTAAAGCACCCGAGAGCGTTTTTTTCGATGCCAACCTAACCAGAGTGACGGGAGCGGCACAATTCAGAAAAAGTGCTCAGCTCGCCGAGAAAATGCGATTTAAGCAATAAAATTAAAAATGCTTTTAAAACATAAACCAAACGTTGTAGTTGGTCATTTCTTATTACGCAGTAATAAACTCGGCACTCTAAAGCACCCGAGAGCGTTTTTTTCCATGCCAACCTAACCAGAGTGACGGGAGCGGCACAATTCAGAAAAAGTGCTCAGCTCGCCGAGAAAATGCGATTTAAGCAATAAAATTAAAAATGCTTATAAAACATAAACCAAACGTTGGAGGTGGCCATTTCTTCATGCGCAGTGATAAACTCGGCACTCTAAAGCACCCGAGAGCGTTTTTTTCCATGCCAACCTAACCAGAGTGACGGGAGCGGCACAATTCAGAAAAAGTGCTCAGCTCGCCGAGAAAATGCGATTCAAGCAATAAAATTAAAAATGCTTATAAAACATAAACCAAACGTTGGAGGTGGCCATTTCTTCATGCGCAGTGATAAACTCGGCACTCTAAAGCACCCGAGAGCGTTTTTTTCCATGCCAACCTAACCAGAGTGACGGGAGCGGCACAATTCAGAAAAAGTGCTCAGCTCGCCGAGAAAATGCGATTTAAGCAATAAAATTAAAAATGCTTATAAAACATAAACCAAACGTTGGAGGTGGTCATTTCTTCATGCACAGTGATAAACTCGGCACTCTAAAGCACCCGAGAGCGTTTTTTTCCATGCCAACCTAACCAGAGTGACAGGAGCGGCACAATTCAGAAAAAGTGCTCAGCTCGCCGAGAAAATGCGATTTAAGCAATAAAATTAAAAATGCTTATAAAACATAAACCAAACGTTGGAGGTGGTCTTTTCTTCATGCGCAGTGATAAACTCGGCACTCTAAAGCACCCGAGAGTGTTTTTTTCCATGCCAACCTAAACAGAGTGACGGGAGCGGCACAATTCAGAAAAAGTGCTCAGCTCGCCGAGAAAATGCGATTTAAGCAATAAAATTAAAAATGCTTATAAAACATAAACCAAACGTTGTAGATGGTCATTTCTTATTACGCAGTAATAAACTCGGCACTCTAAAGCACCCGAGAGCGTTTTTTTCCATGCCAACCTAACCAGAGTGACGGGAGCGGCACAATTCAGAAAAAGTGCTCAGCTCGCCGAGAAAATGCGATTTAAGCAATAAAATTAAAAATGCTTATAAAACATAAACCAAACGTTGGAGGTGGTCATTTCTTCATGCGCAGTGATAAACTCGGCACTCTAAAGCACCCGAGAGCGTTTTTTTCCATGCCAACCTAACCAGAGTGACGGGAGCGGCACAATTCAGAAAAAGTGCTCAGCTCGCCGAGAAAATGCGATTTAAGCAATAAAATTAAAAATGCTTATAAAACATAAACCAAACGTTGGAGGTGGTCATTTCTTCATGCGCAGTGATAAACTCGGCACTCTAAAGCACCCGAGAGCGTTTTTTTCCATGCCAACCTAACCAGAGTGACAGGAGCGGCACAATTCAGAAAAAGTGCTCAGCTCGCCGAGAAAATGCGATTTAAGCAATAAAATTAAAAATGCTTATAAAACATAAACCAAACGTTGGAGGTGGTCTTTTCTTCATGCGCAGTGATAAACTCGGCACTCTAAAGCACCCGAGAGCGTTTTTTTCCATGCCAACCTAAACAGAGTGACGGGAGCGGCACAATTCAGAAAAAGTGCTCAGCTCGCCGAGAAAATGCGATTTAAGCAATAAAATTAAAAATGCTTATAAAACATAAACCAAACGTTGTAGATGGTCATTTCTTATTACGCAGTAATAAACTCGGCACTCTAAAGCACCCGAGAGCGTTTTTTTCCATGCCAACCTAACCAGAGTGACGGGAGCGGCACAATTCAGAAAAAGTGCTCAGCTCGCCGAGAAAATGCGATTTAAGCAATAAAATTAAAAATGCTTATAAAACATAAACCAAACGTTGGAGGTGGTCATTTCTTCATGCGCAGTGATAAACTCGGCACTCTAAAGCACCCGAGAGCGTTTTTTTCGATGCCAACCTAACCAGAGTGACGGGAGCGGCACAATTCAGAAAAAGTGCTCAGCTCGCCGAGAAAATGCGATTTAAGCAATAAAATTAAAAATGCTTATAAAACATAAACCAAACGTTGGAGGTGGCCATTTCTTCATGCGCAGTGATAAACTCGGCACTCTAAAGCACCCGAGAGCGTTTTTTTCCATGCCAACCTAACCAGAGTGACGGGAGCGGCACAATTCAGAAAAAGTGCTCAGCTCGCCGAGAAAATGCGATTTAAGCAATAAAATTAAAAATGCTTATAAAACATAAACCAAACGTTGGAGGTGGTCATTTCTTCATGCGCAGTGATAAACTCGGCACTCTAAAGCACCTGAGAGCGTTTTTTTCGATGCCAACCTAACCAGAGTGACGGGAGCGGCACAATTCAGAAAAAGTGCTCAGCTCGCCGAGAAAATGCGATTTAAGCAATAAAATTAAAAATGCTTATAAAACATAAACCAAACGTTGTAGATGGTCATTTCTTATTACGCAGTAATAAACTCGGCACTCTAAAGCACCCGAGAGCGTTTTTTTCCATGCCAACCTAACCAGAGTGACGGGAGCGGCACAATTCAGAAAAAGTGCTCAGCTCGCCGAGAAAATGCGATTTAAGCAATACAATTAAAAATGCTTATAAAACATAAACCAAACGTTGGAGGTGGTCATTTCTTCATGTGCAGTGATAAACTCGGCACTCTAAAGCACCCGAGAGCGTTTTTTTCCATGCCAACCTAACCAGAGTGACGGGAGCGGCACAATTCAGAAAAAGTGCTCAGCTCGCCGAGAAAATGCGATTTAAGCAATAAAATTAAAAATGCTTATAAAACATAAACCAAACGTTGGAGGTGGTCATTTCTTCATGCACAGTGATAAACTCGGCACTCTAAAGCACCCGAGAGCGTTTTTTTCGATGCCAACCTAACCAGAGTGACGGGAGCGGCACAATTCAGAAAAAGCGCTCAGCTCGCCGAGAAAATGCGATTTAAGCAATAAAATTAAAAATGCTTATAAAACATAAACCAAACGTTGGAGGTGGTCATTTCTTCATGCACAGTGATAAACTCGGCACTCTAAAGCACCCGAGAGCGTTTTTTTCGGTACCAACCTAACCAGAGTGACGGGAGCGGCACAATTCAGAAAAAGTGCTCAGCTCGCCGAGAAAATGCGATTTAAGCAATAAAAT
This sequence comes from Syngnathus typhle, assembly GCF_033458585.1. Taxonomy (NCBI): domain Eukaryota; kingdom Metazoa; phylum Chordata; class Actinopteri; order Syngnathiformes; family Syngnathidae; genus Syngnathus; species Syngnathus typhle. The sequence goes on from NW_026872085.1 coordinate 70,314, forward strand.
TAAAAATGCTTATAAAACATAAACCAAACGTTGGAGGTGGTCATTTCTTCATGCGCAGTGATAAACTCGGCACTCTAAAGCACCCGAGAGCGTTTTTTTCGATGCCAACCTAACCAGAGTGACGGGAGCGGCACAATTCAGAAAAAGTGCTCAGCTCGCCGAGAAAATGCAATTTAAGCAATAAAATTTAAAATGCTTATAAAACATAAACCAAACGTTGTAGATGGTCATTTCTTATTACGCAGTAATAAACTCGGCACTCTAAAGCACCCGAGAGCGTTTTTTTCCATGCCAACCTAACCAGAGTGACGGGAGCGGCACAATTCAGAAAAAGTGCTCAGCTCGCCGAGAAAATGCGATTTAAGCAATAAAATTAAAAATGCTTATAAAACATAAACCAAACGTTGGAGGTGGTCATTTCTTCATGCGCAGTGATAAACTCGGCACTCTAAAGCACCCGAGAGCGTTTTTTTCCATGCCAACCTAACCAGAGTGACGGGAGCGGCACAATTCAGAAAAAGTGCTCAGCTCGCCGAGAAAATGCGATTTAAGCAATAAAATTAAAAATGCTTATAAAACATAAACCAAACGTTGGAGGTGGTCATTTCTTCATGCGCAGTGATAAACTCGGCACTCTAAAGCACCCGAGAGCGTTTTATTTGATGCCAACCTAACCAGAGTTACGGGAGCGGCACAATTCAGAAAAAGTGCTCAGCTCGCCGAGAAAATGCGATTTAAGCAATAAAATTAAAAATGCTTATAAAACATAAACCAAACGTTGGAGGTGGTCATTTCTTCATGCGCAGTGATAAACTCGGCACTCTAAAGCACCCGAGAGCGTTTTTTTCGATGCCAACCTAACCAGAGTGACGGGAGCGGCACAATTCAGAAAAAGTGCTCAGCTCGCCGAGAAAATGCAATTTAAGCAATAAAATTTAAAATGCTTATAAAACATAAACCAAACGTTGTAGATGGTCATTTCTTATTACGCAGTAATAAACTCGGCACTCTAAAGCACCCGAGAGCGTTTTTTTCCATGCCAACCTAACCAGAGTGACGGGAGCGGCACAATTCAGAAAAAGTGCTCAGCTCGCCGAGAAAATGCGATTTAAGCAATAAAATTAAAAATGCTTATAAAACATAAACCAAACGTTGGAGGTGGTCATTTCTTCATGCGCAGTGATAAACTCGGCACTCTAAAGCACCCGAGAGCGTTTTTTTCGATGCCAACCTAACCAGAGTGACGGGAGCGGCACAATTTAGAAAAAGTGCTCAGCTCGCCGAGAAAATGCGATTTAAGCAATAAAATTAAAAATGCTTATAAAACATAAACCAAACATTGGAGTTGGTCATTTCTTCATGCGCAGTGATAAACTCGGCACTCTAAAGCACCCGAGAGCGTTTTTTTCGATGCCAACCTAACCAGAGTGACGGGAGCGGCACAATTCAGAAAAAGTGCTCAGCTCGCCGAGAAAATGCGATTTAAGCAATAAAATTAAAAATGCTTATAAAACATAAACCAAACGTTGGAGGTGGTCATTTCTTCATGCGCAGTGATAAACTCGGCACTCTAAAGCACCCAAGAGCGTTTTTTTCGATGCCAACCTAACCAGAGTGACGGGAGCGGCACAATTCAGAAAAAGCGCTCAGCTCGCCGAGAAAATGCGATTTAAGCAATAAAATTAAAAATGCTTATAAAACATAAACCAAACGTTGGAGGTGGTCATTTCTTCATGCACAGTGATAAACTCGGCACTCTAAAGCACCCGAGAGCGTTTTTTTCGATGCCAACCTAACCAGAGTGACGGGAGCGGCACAATTCAGAAAAAGTGCTCAGCTCGCCGAGAAAATGCGATTTAAGCAATAAAATTAAAAATGCTTATAAAACATAAACCAAACGTTGTAGATGGTCATTTCTTATTACGCAGTAATAAACTCGGCACTCTAAAGCACCCGAGAGCGTTTTTTTCGATGCCAACCTAACCAGAGTGACGGGAGCGGCACAATTCAGAAAAAGCGCTCAGCTCGCCGAGAAAATGCGATTTAAGCAATAAAATTAAAAATGCTTATAAAACATAAACCAAACGTTGGAGGTGGTCATTTCTTCATGCACAGTGATAAACTCGGCACTCTAAAGCACCCGAGAGCGTTTTTTTCGATGCCAACCTAACCAGAGTGACGGGAGCGGCACAATTCAGAAAAAGTGCTCAGCTCGCCGAGAAAATGCGATTTAAGCAATAAAATTAAAAATGCTTATAAAACATAAACCAAACGTTGTAAATGGTCATTTCTTATTACGCAGTAATAAACTCGGCACTCTAAAGCACCCGAGAGCGTTTTTTTCGATGCCAACCTAACCAGAGTGACGGGAGCGGCACAATTCAGAAAAAGTGCTCAGCTCGCCGAGAAAATGCGATTTAAGCAATAAAATTAAAAATGCTTATAAAACATAAACCAAACGTTGGAGGTGGTCATTTCTTCATGCGCAGTGATAAACTCGGCACTCTAAAGCACCCGAGAGCGTTTTTTTCCATGCCAACCTAACCAGAGTGACGGGAGCGGCACAATTCAGAAAAAGTGCTCAGCTCGCCGAGAAAATGCGATTTAAGCAATAAAATTAAAAATGCTTATAAAACATAAACCAAACGTTGTAGATGGTCATTTCTTATTACGCAGTAATAAACTCGGCACTCTAAAGCACCCGAGAGCGTTTTTTTCCATGCCAACCTAACCAGAGTGACGGGAGCGGCACAATTCAGAAAAAGTGCTCAGCTCGCCGAGAAAATGCGATTTAAGCAATAAAATTAAAAATGCTTATAAAACATAAACCAAACGTTGGAGGTGGTCATTTCTTCATGCGCAGTGATAAACTCGGCACTCTAACGCACCCGAGAGCGTTTTATTCGATGCCAACCTAACCAGAGTGACGGGAGCGGCACAATTCAGAAAAAGCGCTCAGCTCGCCGAGAAAATGCGATTTAAGCAATAAAATTAAAAATGCTTATAAAACATAAACCAAACGTTGGAGGTGGTCATTTCTTCATGCGCGGTGATAAACTCGGCACTCTAAAGCACCCGAGAGCGTTTTTTTCCATGCCAACCTAACCAGAGTGACGGGAGCGGCACAATTCAGAAAAAGTGCTCAGCTCGCCGAGAAAATGCGATTTAAGCAATAAAATTAAAAATGCTTATAAAACACAAACCAAACGTTGGAGGTGGTCATTTCTTCATGCGCAGTGATAAACTCGGCACTCTAAAGCACCCGAGTGCGTTTTTTTCGATGCCAACCTAACCAGAGTGACGGGAGCGGCACAATTCAGAAAAAGTGCTCAGCTCGCCGAGAAAATGCGATTTAAGCAATAAAATTAAAAATGCTTATAAAACATAAACCAAACGTTGTAGATGGTCATTTCTTATTACGCAGTAATAAACTCGGCACTCTAAAGCACCCGAGAGCGTTTTTTTCGATGCCAACCTAACCAGAGTGACGGGAGCGGCACAATTCAGAAAAAGTGCTCAGCTCGCCGAGAAAATGCGATTTAAGCAATAAAATTAAAAATGCTTATAAAACATAAACCAAACGTTGGAGGTGGTCATTTCTTCATGCGCAGTGATAAACTCGGCACTCTAAAGCACCCGAGAGCGTTTTTTTCGATGCCAACCTAACCAGAGTGACGGGAGCGGCACAATTCAGAAAAAGTGCTCAGCTCGCCGAGAAAATGCGATTTAAGCAATAAAATTTAAAATTCTTATAAAACATAAACCAAACGTTGTAGATGGTCATTTCTTATTACGCAGTAATAAACTCGGCACTCTAAAGCACCCGAGAGCGTTTTTTTCCATGCCAACCTAACCAGAGTGACGGGAGCGGCACAATTCAGAAAAAGTGCTCAGCTCGCCGAGAAAATGCGATTTAAGCAATAAAATTAAAAATGCTTATAAAACATAAACCAAACGTTGGAGGTGGTCATTTCTTCATGCGCGGTCATAAACTCGGCACTCTAAAGCACCCGAGAGCGTTTTTTTCGATGCCAACCTAACCAGAGTGACGGGAGCGGCACAATTCAGAAAAAGTGCTCAGCTCGCCGAGAAAATGCGATTTAAGCAATAAAATTAAAAATGCTTATAAAACATAAACCAAACGTTGGAGGTGGTCATTTCTTCATGCGCAGTGATAAACTCGGCACTCTAAAGCACCCGAGAGCGTTTTTTTCGATGCCAACCTAACCAGAGTGACGGGAGCGGCACAATTCAGAAAAAGTGCTCAGCTCGCCGAGAAAATGCGATTTAAGCAATAAAATTAAAAATGCTTATAAAACATAAACCAAACGTTGGAGGTGGTCATTTCTTCATGCGCAGTGATAAACTCGGCACTCTAAAGCACCCGAGAGCGTTTTTTTCGATGCCAACCTAACCAGAGTGACGGGAGCGGCACAATTCAGAAAAAGCGCTCAGCTCGCCGAGAAAATGCGATTTAAGCAATAAAATTAAAAATGCTTATAAAACATAAACCAAACGTTGGAGGTTGTCATTTCTTCATGCGCAGTGATAAACTCGGCACTCTAAAGCACCCGAGAGCGTTTTTTTCCATGCCAACCTAACCAGAGTGACGGGAGCGGCACAATTCAGAAAAAGTGCTCAGCTCGCCGAGAAAATGCGATTTAAGCAATAAAATTAAAAATGCTTATAAAACATAAACCAAACGTTGGAGGTGGTCATTTCTTCATGCGCAGTGATAAACTCGGCACTCTAAAGCACCCGAGAGCGTTTTTTTCCATGCCAACCTAACCAGAGTGACGGGAGCGGCACAATTCAGAAAAAGTGCTCAGCTCGCCGAGAAAATGCGATTTAAGCAATAAAATTAAAAATGCTTATAAAACATAAACCAAACGTTGGAGGTGGCCATTTCTTCATGCGCAGTGATAAACTCGGCACTCTAAAGCACCCGAGAGCGTTTTTTTCCATGCCAACCTAACCAGAGTGACGGGAGCGGCACAATTCAGAAAAAGTGCTCAGCTCGCCGAGAAAATGCGATTTAAGCAACTAAATTAAAAATGCTTATAAAACATAAACCAAACGTTGGAGGTGGCCATTTCTTCATGCGCAGTGATAAACTCGGCACTCTAAAGCACCCGAGAGCGTTTTTTTCCATGCCAACCTAACCAGAGTGACGGGAGCGGCACAATTCAGAAAAAGTGCTCAGCTCGCCGAGAAAATGCGATTTAAGCAATAAAATTAAAAATGCTTATAAAACATAAACCAAACGTTGGAGGTGGTCATTTCTTCATGCGCAGTGATAAACTCGGCACTCTAAAGCACCCGAGAGCGTTTTTTTCCATGCCAACCTAACCAGAGTGACAGGAGCGGCACAATTCAGAAAAAGTGCTCAGCTCGCCGAGAAAATGCGATTTAAGCAATAAAATTAAAAATGCTTATAAAACATAAACCAAACGTTGGAGGTGGTCTTTTCTTCATGCGCAGTGATAAACTCGGCACTCTAAAGCACCCGAGAGCGTTTTTTTCCATGCCAACCTAAACAGAGTGACGGGAGCGGCACAATTCAGAAAAAGTGCTCAGCTCGCCGAGAAAATGCGATTTAAGCAATAAAATTAAAAATGCTTATAAAACATAAACCAAACGTTGTAGATGGTCATTTCTTATTACGCAGTAATAAACTCGGCACTCTAAAGCACCCGAGAGCGTTTTTTTCCATGCCAACCTAACCAGAGTGACGGGAGCGGCACAATTCAGAAAAAGTGCTCAGCTCGCCGAGAAAATGCGATTTAAGCAATAAAATTAAAAATGCTTATAAAACATAAACCAAACGTTGGAGGTGGTCATTTCTTCATGCGCAGTGATAAACTCGGCACTCTAAAGCACCCGAGAGCGTTTTTTTCGATGCCAACCTAACCAGAGTGACGGGAGCGGCACAATTCAGAAAAAGTGCTCAGCTCGCCGAGAAAATGCGATTTAAGCAATAAAATTAAAAATGCTTATAAAACATAAACCAAACGTTGGAGGTGGCCATTTCTTCATGCGCAGTGATAAACTCGGCACTCTAAAGCACCCGAGAGCGTTTTTTTCCATGCCAACCTAACCAGAGTGACGGGAGCGGCACAATTCAGAAAAAGTGCTCAGCTCGCCGAGAAAATGCGATTTAAGCAATAAAATTAAAAATGCTTATAAAACATAAACCAAACGTTGGAGGTGGTCATTTCTTCATGCGCAGTGATAAACTCGGCACTCTAAAGCACCCGAGAGCGTTTTTTTCCATGCCAACCTAACCAGAGTGACGGGAGCGGCACAATTCAGAAAAAGTGCTCAGCTCGCCGAGAAAATGCGATTTAAGCAATAAAATTAAAAATGCTTATAAAACATAAACCAAACGTTGGAGGTGGCCATTTCTTCATGCGCAGTGATAAACTCGGCACTCTAAAGCACCCGAGAGCGTTTTTTTGCATGCCAACCTAACCAGAGTGACGGGAGCGGCACAATTCAGAAAAAGTGCTCAGCTCGCCGAGAAAATGCGATTTAAGCAATAAAATTAAAAATGCTTATAAAACATAAACCAAACGTTGGAGGTGGCCATTTCTTCATGCGCAGTGATAAACTCGGCACTCTAAAGCACCCGAGAGCGTTTTTTTCCATGCCAACCTAACCAGAGTGACGGGAGCGGCACAATTCAGAAAAAGTGCTCAGCTCGCCGAGAAAATGCGATTTAAGCAATAAAATTAAAAATGCTTATAAAACATAAACCAAACGTTGGAGGTGGTCATTTCTTCATGCGCAGTGATAAACTCGGCACTCTAAAGCACCCGAGAGCGTTTTTTTCCATGCCAACCTAACCAGAGTGACAGGAGCGGCACAATTCAGAAAAAGTGCTCAGCTCGCCGAGAAAATGCGATTTAAGCAATAAACTTAAAAATGCTTATAAAACATAAACCAAACGTTGGAGGTGGTCTTTTCTTCATGCGCAGTGATAAACTCGGCACTCTAAAGCACCCGAGAGCGTTTTTTTCCATGCCAACCTAAACAGAGTGACGGGAGCGGCACTATTCAGAAAAAGTGCTCAGCTCGCCGAGAAAATGCGATTTAAGCAATAAAATTAAAAATGCTTATAAAACATAAACCAAACGTTGGAGGTGGCCATTTCTTCATGCGCAGTGATAAACTCGGCACTCTAAAGCACCCGAGAGCGTTTTTTTCCATGCCAACCTAACCAGAGTGACGGGAGCGGCACAATTCAGAAAAAGTGCTCAGCTCGCCGAGAAAATGCGATTCAAGCAATAAAATTAAAAATGCTTATAAAACATAAACCAAACGTTGGAGGTGGCCATTTCTTCATGCGCAGTGATAAACTCGGCACTCTAAAGCACCCGAGAGCGTTTTTTTCCATGCCAACCTAACCAGAGTGACGGGAGCGGCACAATTCAGAAAAAGTGCTCAGCTCGCCGAGAAAATGCGATTTAAGCAATAAAATTAAAAATGCTTATAAAACATAAACCAAACGTTGGAGGTGGTCATTTCTTCATGCGCAGTGATAAACTCGGCACTCTAAAGCACCCGAGAGCGTTTTTTTCCATGCCAACCTAACCAGAGTGACGGGAGCGGCACAATTCAGAAAAAGTGCTCAGCTCGCCGAGAAAATGCGATTTAAGCAATAAAATTAAAAATGCTTATAAAACATAAACCAAACGTTGTAGATGGTCATTTCTTATTACGCAGTAATAAACTCGGCACTCTAAAGCACCCGAGAGCGTTTTTTTCCATGCCAACCTAACCAGAGTGACGGGAGCGGCACAATTCAGAAAAAGTGCTCAGCTCGCCGAGAAAATGCGATTTAAGCAATAAAATTAAAAATGCTTATAAAACATAAACCAAACGTTGGAGGTGGTAATTTCTTCATGCGCAGTGATAAACTCGGCACTCTAAAGCACCCGAGAGCGTTTTATTCGATGCCAACCTAACCAGAGTGACGGGAGCGGCACAATTCAGAAAAAGCGCTCAGCTCGCCGAGAAAATGCGATTTAAGCAATAAAATTAAAAATGCTTATAAAACATAAACCAAACGTTGGAGGTGGTCATTTCTTCATGCGCAGTGATAAACTCGGCACTCTAAAGCACCCGAGAGCGTTTTTTTCGATGCCAACCTAACCAGAGTGAGGGGAGCGGCACAATTCAGAAAAAGTGCTCAGCTCGCCGAGATAATGCGATTTAAGCAATAAAATTAAAAATGCTTATAAAACATAAACCAAACGTTGTAGATGGTCATTTCTTATTACGCAGTAATAAACTCGGCACTCTAAAGCACCCGAGAGCGTTTTTTTCCATGCCAACCTAACCAGAGTGACGGGAGCGGCACAATTCAGAAAAAGTGCTCAGCTCGCCGAGAAAATGCGATTTAAGCAATAAAATTAAAAATGCTTATAAAACATAAACCAAACGTTGGAGGTGGCCATTTCTTCATGCGCAGTGATAAACTCGGCACTCTAAAGCACCCGAGAGCGTTTTTTTCCATGCCAACCTAACCAGAGTGACGGGAGCGGCACAATTCAGAAAAATAGCTCAGCTCGCCGAGAAAATGCGATTTAAGCAATAAAATTAAAAATGCTTATAAAACATAAACCAAACGTTGGAGGTGGCCATTTCTTCATGCGCAGTGATAAACTCGGCACTCTAAAGCACCCGAGAGCGTTTTTTTCCATGCCAACCTAACCAGAGTGACGGGAGCGGCACAATTCAGAAAAAGTGCTCAGCTCGCCGAGAAAATGCGATTTAAGCAATAAAATTAAAAATGCTTATAAAACATAAACCAAACGTTGGATGTGGTCATTTCTTCATGCGCAGTGATAAACTCGGCACTCTAAAGCACCCGAGAGCGTTTTTTTCCATGCCAACCTAACCAGAGTGACGGGAGCGGCACAATTCAGAAAAAGTGCTCAGCTCGCCGAGAAAATGCGATTTAAGCAATAAAATTAAAAATGCTTATAAAACATAAACCAAACGTTGGAGGTGGTCATTTCTTCATGCGCAGTGATAAACTCGGCACTCTAAAGCACCCGAGAGCGTTTTTTTCCATGCCAACCTAACCAGAGTGACGGGAGCGGCACAATTCAGAAAAAGTGCTCAGCTCGCCGAGAAAATGCGATTTAAGCAATAAAATTAAAAATGCTTATAAAACATAAACCAAACGTTGGAGGTGGTCATTTCTTCATGCGCAGTGATAAACTCGGCACTCTAAAGCACCCGAGAGCGTTTTTTTCGATGCCAACCTAACCAGAGTGACGGGAGCGGCACAATTCAGAAAAAGCGCTCAGCTAGCCGAGAAAATGCGATTTAAGCAATAAAATTAAAAATGCTTATAAAACATAAACCAAACGTTGGAGGTGGTCATTTCTTCATGCGCAGTGATAAACTCAGCACTCTAAAGCACCCGAGAGCGTTTTTTTCGATGCCAACCTAACCAGAGTGACGGGAGCGGCACAATTCAGAAAAAGCGCTCAGCTCGCCGAGAAAATGCGATTTAAGCAATAAAATTAAAAATGCTTATAAAACATAAACCAAACGTTGGAGGTGGTCATTTCTTCATGCGCAGTGATAAACTCGGCACTCTAAAGCACCCGAGAGCGTTTTTTTCGATGCCAACCTAACCAGAGTGACGGGAGCGGCACAATTCAGAAAAAGTGCTCAGCTCGCCGAGAAAATGCGATTTAAGCAATAAAATTAAAAATGCTTATAAAACATAAACCAAACGTTGGAGGTGGTCATTTCTTCATGCGCAGTAATAAACTCGGCACTCTAAAGCACCCGAGAGCGTTTTTTTTCCATGCCAACCTAACCAGAGTGACGGGAGCGGCACAATTCAGAAAAAGTGCTCAGCTCGCCGAGAAAATGCGATTTAAGCAATAAAATTAAAAATGCTTATAAAACATAAACCAAACGTTGGAGGTGGCCATTTCTTCATGCGCAGTGATAAACTCGGCACTCTAAAGCACCCGAGAGCGTTTTTTTCGATGCCAACCTAACCAGAGTGACGGGAGCGGCACAATTCAGAAAAAGTGCTCAGCTCGCCGAGAAAATGCGATTTAAGCAATAAAATTAAAAATGCTTATAAAACATAAACCAAACGTTGGAGGTGGTCATTTCTTCATGCGCAGTGATAAACTCGGCACTCTAAAGCACCCGAGAGCGTTTTTTTCCATGCCAACCTAACCAGAGTGACGGGAGCGGCACAATTCAGAAAAAGTGCTCAGCTCGCCGAGAAAATGCGATTTAAGCAATAAAATTAAAAATGCTTATAAAACATAAACCAAACGTTGGAGGTGGTCATTTCTTCATGCGCAGTGATAAACTCGGCACTCTAAAGCACCCGAGAGCGTTTTTTTCGATGCCAACCTAACCAGAGTGACGGGAGCGGCACAATTCAGAAAAAGTGCTCAGCTCGCCGAGAAAATGCGATTTAAGCAATAAAATTAAAAATGCTTATAAAACATAAACCAAACGTTGTAGATGGTCATTTCTTATTACGCAGTAATAAACTCGGCACTCTAAAGCACCCGAGAGCGTTTTTTTCCATGCCAACCTAACCAGAGTGACGGGAGCGGCACAATTCAGAAAAAGTGCTCAGCTCGCCGAGAAAATGCGATTTAAGCAATACAATTAAAAATGCTTATAAAACATAAACCAAACGTTGGAGGTGGTCATTTCTTCATGTGCAGTGATAAACTCGGCACTCTAAAGCACCCGAGAGCGTTTTTTTTCCATGCCAACCTAACCAGAGTGACGGGAGCGGCACAATTCAGAAAAAGTGCTCAGCTCGCCGAGAAAATGCGATTTAAGCAATAAAATTCAAAATGCTTATAAAACATAAACCAAACGTTGGAGGTGGTCATTTCTTCATGCGCAGTGATAAACTCGGCACTCTAAAGCACCCGAGAGCGTTTTTTTCGATGCCAACCTAACCAGAGTGACGGGAGCGGCACAATTCAGAAAAAGTGCTCAGCTCGCCGAGAAAATGCAATTTAAGCAATAAAATTTAAAATGCTTATAAAACATAAACCAAACGTTGTAGATGGTCATTTCTTATTACGCAGTAATAAACTCGGCACTCTAAAGCACCCGAGAGCGTTTTTTTCCATGCCAACCTAACCAGAGTGACGGGAGCGGCACAATTCAGAAAAAGTGCTCAGCTCGCCGAGAAAATGCGATTTAAGCAATAAAATTAAAAATGCTTATAAAACATAAACCAAACGTTGGAGGTGGTCATTTCTTCATGCGCAGTGATAAACTCGGCACTCTAAAGCACCCGAGAGCGTTTTTTTCCATGCCAACCTAACCAGAGTGACGGGAGCGGCACAATTCAGAAAAAGTGCTCAGCTCGCCGAGAAAATGCGATTTAAGCAATAAAATTAAAAATGCTTATAAAACATAAACCAAACGTTGGAGGTGGTCATTTCTTCATGCGCAGTGATAAACTCGGCACTCTAAAGCACCCGAGAGCGTTTTATTTGATGCCAACCTAACCAGAGTGACGGGAGCGGCACAATTCAGAAAAAGTGCTCAGCTCGCCGAGAAAATGCGATTTAAGCAATAAAATTAAAAATGCTTATAAAACATAAACCAAACGTTGGAGGTGGTCATTTCTTCATGCGCAGTGATAAACTCGGCACTCTAAAGCACCCGAGAGCGTTTTTTTCGATGCCAACCTAACCAGAGTGACGGGAGCGGCACAATTCAGAAAAAGCGCTCAGCTCGCCGAGAAAATGCGATTTAAGCAATAAAATTAAAAATGCTTATAAAACATAAACCAAACGTTGGAGGTGGTCATTTCTTCATGCACAGTGATAAACTCGGCACTCTAAAGCACCCGAGAGCGTTTTTTTCGATGCCAACCTAACCAGAGTGACGGGAGCGGCACAATTCAGAAAAAGTGCTCAGCTCGCCGAGAAAATGCGATTTAAGCAATAAAATTAAAAATGCTTATAAAACATAAACCAAACGTTGTAAATGGTCATTTCTTATTACGCAGTAATAACCTCGGCACTCTAAAGCACCCGAGAGCGTTTTTTCGATGCCAACCTAACCAGAGTGACGGGAGCGGCACAATACAGAAAAAGCGCTCAGCTCGCCGAGAAAATGCGATTTAAGCAATAAAATTAAAAATGCTTATAAAACATAAACCAAACGTTGGAGGTGGTCTTTTCTTCATGCGCAGTGATAAACTCGGCACTCTAAAGCACCCGAGAGCGTTTTTTTCCATGCCAACCTAAACAGAGTGACGGGAGCGGCACAATTCAGAAAAAGTGCTCAGCTCGCCGAGAAAATGCGATTTAAGCAATAAAATTAAAAATGCTTATAAAACATAAACCAAACGTTGTAGATGGTCATTTCTTATTACGCAGTAATAAACTCGGCACTCTAAAGCACCCGAGAGCGTTTTTTTCCATGCCAACCTAACCAGAGTGACGGGAGCGGCACAATTCAGTCAGCTCGCCGAGAAAATGCGATTTAAGCAATAAAATTAAAAATGCTTATAAAACATAAACCAAACGTTGGAGGTGGTCATTTCTTCATGCGCAGTGATAAACTCGGCACTCTAAAGCACCCGAGAGCGTTTTTTTCGATGCCAACCTAACCAGAGTGACGGGAGCGGCACAATTCAGAAAAAGTGCTCAGCTCGCCGAGAAAATGCGATTTAAGCAATAAAATTAAAAATGCTTATAAAACATAAACCAAACGTTGGAGGTGGTCATTTCTTCATGCACAGTGATAAACTCGGCACTCTAAAGCACCCGAGAGCGTTTTTTTCCATGCCAACCTAACCAGAGTGACGGGAGCGGCACAATTCAGAAAAAGTGCTCAGCTCGCCGAGAAAATGCGATTTAAGCAATAAAATTAAAAATGCTTATAAAACATAAACCAAACGTTGGAGGTGGTCATTTCTTCATGCGCAGTGATAAACTCGGCACTCTAACGCACCCGAGAGCGTTTTATTCGATGCCAACCTAACCAGAGTGACGGGAGCGGCACAATTCAGAAAAAGCGCTCAGCTCGCCGAGAAAATGCGATTTAAGCAATAAAATTAAAAATGCTTATAAAACATAAACCAAACGTTGGAGGTGGTCATTTCTTCATGCGCGGTGATAAACTCGGCACTCTAAAGCACCCGAGAGCGTTTTTTTCCATGCCAACCTAACCAGAGTGACGGGAGCGGCACAATTCAGAAAAAGTGCTCAGCTCGCCGAGAAAATGCGATTTAAGCAATAAAATTAAAAATGCTTATAAAACACAAACCAAACGTTGGAGGTGGTCATTTCTTCATGCGCAGTGATAAACTCGGCACTCTAAAGCACCCGAGTGCGTTTTTTTCGATGCCAACCTAACCAGAGTGACGGGAGCGGCACAATTCAGAAAAAGTGCTCAGCTCGCCGAGAAAATGCGATTTAAGCAATAAAATTAAAAATGCTTATAAAACATAAACCAAACGTTGTAGATGGTCATTTCTTATTACGCAGTAATAAACTCGGCACTCTAAAGCACCCGAGAGCGTTTTTTTCCATGCCAACCTAACCAGAGTGACGGGAGCGGCACAATTCAGAAAAAGTGCTCAGCTCGCCGAGAAAATGCGATTTAAGCAATACAATTAAAAATGCTTATAAAACATAAACCAAACGTTGGAGGTGGTCATTTCTTCATGTGCAGTGATAAACTCGGCACTCTAAAGCACCCGAGAGCGTTTTTTTCCATGCCAACCTAACCAGAGTGACGGGAGCGGCACAATTCAGAAAAATAGCTCAGCTCGCCGAGAAAATGCGATTTAAGCAATAAAATTAAAAATGCTTATAAAACATAAACCAAACGTTGGAGGTGGCCATTTCTTCATGCGCAGTGATAAACTCGGCACTCTAAAGCACCCGAGAGCGTTTTTTTCCATGCCAACCTAACCAGAGTGACGGGAGCGGCACAATTCAGAAAAAGTGCTCAGCTCGCCGAGAAAATGCGATTTAAGCAATAAAATTAAAAATGCTTATAAAACATAAACCAAACGTTGGAGGTGGTCATTTCTTCATGCGCAGTGATAAACTCGGCACTCTAAAGCACCCGAGAGCGTTTTTTTCCATGCCAACCTAACCAGAGTGACGGGAGCGGCACAATTCAGAAAAAGTGCTCAGCTCGCCGAGAAAATGCGATTTAAGCAATAAAATTAAAAATGCTTATAAAACATAAACCAAACGTTGGAGGTGGTCATTTCTTCATGCGCAGTGATAAACTCGGCACTCTAAAGCACCCGAGAGCGTTTTTTTCCATGCCAACCTAACCAGAGTGACGGGAGCGGCACAATTCAGAAAAAGTGCTCAGCTCGCCGAGAAAATGCGATTTAAGCAATAAAATTAAAAATGCTTATAAAACATAAACCAAACGTTGGAGGTGGTCATTTCTTCATGCGCAGTGATAAACTCGGCACTCTAAAGCACCCGAGAGCGTTTTTTTCGATGCCAACCTAACCAGAGTGACGGGAGCGGCACAATTCAGAAAAAGCGCTCAGCTAGCCGAGAAAATGCGATTTAAGCAATAAAATTAAAAATGCTTATAAAACATAAACCAAACGTTGGAGGTGGTCATTTCTTCATGCGCAGTGATAAACTCAGCACTCTAAAGCACCCGAGAGCGTTTTTTTCGATGCCAACCTAACCAGAGTGACGGGAGCGGCACAATTCAGAAAAAGCGCTCAGCTCGCCGAGAAAATGCGATTTAAGCAATAAAATTAAAAATGCTTATAAAACATAAACCAAACGTTGGAGGTGGTCATTTCTTCATGCGCAGTGATAAACTCGGCACTCTAAAGCACCCGAGAGCGTTTTTTTCGATGCCAACCTAACCAGAGTGACGGGAGCGGCACAATTCAGAAAAAGTGCTCAGCTCGCCGAGAAAATGCGATTTAAGCAATAAAATTAAAAATGCTTATAAAACATAAACCAAACGTTGGAGGTGGTCATTTCTTCATGCGCAGTGATAAACTCGGCACTCTAAAGCACCCGAGAGCGTTTTTTTCGATGCCAACCTAACCAGAGTGACGGGAGCGGCACAATTCAGAAAAAGTGCTCAGCTCGCCGAGAAAATGCGATTTAAGCAATAAAATTAAAAATGCTTATAAAACATAAACCAAACGTTGGAGGTGGTCATTTCTTCATGCGCAGTGATAAACTCGGCACTCTAAAGCACCCGAGAGCGTTTTTTTCGATGCCAACCTAACCAGAGTGACGGGAGCGGCACAATTCAGAAAAAGTGCTCAGCTCGCCGAGAAAATGCGATTTAAGCAATAAAATTAAAAATGCTTATAAAACATAAACCAAACGTTGTAGATGGTCATTTCTTATTACGCAGTAATAAACTCGGCACTCTAAAGCACCCGAGAGCGTTTTTTTCCATGCCAACCTAACCAGAGTGACGGGAGCGGCACAATTCAGAAAAAGTGCTCAGCTCGCCGAGAAAATGCGATTTAAGCAATACAATTAAAAATGCTTATAAAACATAAACCAAACGTTGGAGGTGGTCATTTCTTCATGTGCAGTGATAAACTCGGCACTCTAAAGCACCCGAGAGCGTTTTTTTTCCATGCCAACCTAACCAGAGTGACGGGAGCGGCACAATTCAGAAAAAGTGCTCAGCTCGCCGAGAAAATGCGATTTAAGCAATAAAATTAAAAATGCTTATAAAACATAAACCAAACGTTGGAGGTGGTCATTTCTTCATGCGCAGTGATAAACTCGGCACTCTAAAGCACCCGAGAGCGTTTTTTTCGATGCCAACCTAACCAGAGTGACGGGAGCGGCACAATTCAGAAAAAGTGCTCAGCTCGCCGAGAAAATGCAATTTAAGCAATAAAATTTAAAATGCTTATAAAACATAAACCAAACGTTGTAGATGGTCATTTCTTATTACGCAGTAATAAACTCGGCACTCTAAAGCACCCGAGAGCGTTTTTTTCCATGCCAACCTAACCAGAGTGACGGGAGCGGCACAATTCAGAAAAAGTGCTCAGCTCGCCGAGAAAATGCGATTTAAGCAATAAAATTAAAAATGCTTATAAAACATAAACCAAACGTTGGAGGTGGTCATTTCTTCATGCGCAGTGATAAACTCGGCACTC
The DNA here is from genome assembly GCF_033458585.1 of Syngnathus typhle. NCBI lineage: Eukaryota > Metazoa > Chordata > Actinopteri > Syngnathiformes > Syngnathidae > Syngnathus > Syngnathus typhle. The sequence goes on from NW_026872085.1 coordinate 86,464, forward strand.
TAAAGCACCCGAGAGCGTTTTTTTCCATGCCAACCTAACCAGAGTGACGGGAGCGGCACAATTCAGAAAAAGTGCTCAGCTCGCCGAGAAAATGCGATTTAAGCAATAAAATTAAAAATGCTTATAAAACATAAACCAAACGTTGGAGGTGGTCATTTCTTCATGCGCAGTGATAAACTCGGCACTCTAAAGCACCCGAGAGCGTTTTATTTGATGCCAACCTAACCAGAGTGACGGGAGCGGCACAATTCAGAAAAAGTGCTCAGCTCGCCGAGAAAATGCGATTTAAGCAATAAAATTAAAAATGCTTATAAATCATAAACCAAACGTTGGAGGTGGTCATTTCTTCATGCGCAGTGATAAACTCGGCACTCTAAAGCACCCGAGAGCGTTTTTTTCGATGCCAACCTAACCAGAGTGACGGGAGCGGCACAATTCAGAAAAAGCGCTCAGCTCGCCGAGAAAATGCGATTTAAGCAATAAAATTAAAAATGCTTATAAAACATAAACCAAACGTTGGAGGTGGTCATTTCTTCATGCACAGTGATAAACTCGGCACTCTAAAGCACCCGAGAGCGTTTTTTTCGATGCCAACCTAACCAGAGTGACGGGAGCGGCACAATTCAGAAAAAGTGCTCAGCTCGCCGAGAAAATGCGATTTAAGCAATAAAATTAAAAATGCTTATAAAACATAAACCAAACGTTGTAAATGGTCATTTCTTATTACGCAGTAATAAACTCGGCACTCTAAAGCACCCGAGAGCGTTTTTTCGATGCCAACCTAACCAGAGTGACGGGAGCGGCACAATACAGAAAAAGCGCTCAGCTCGCCGAGAAAATGCGATTTAAGCAATAAAATTAAAAATGCTTATAAAACATAAACCAAACGTTGGAGGTGGTCTTTTCTTCATGCGCAGTGATAAACTCGGCACTCTAAAGCACCCGAGAGCGTTTTTTTCGATGCCAACCTAACCAGAGTGACGGGAGCGGCACAATTCAGAAAAAGCGCTCAGCTCGCCGAGAAAATGCGATTTAAGCAATAAAATTAAAAATGCTTATAAAACATAAACCAAACGTTGGAGGTGGTCATTTCTTCATGCACAGTGATAAACTCGGCACTCTAAAGCACCCGAGAGCGTTTTTTTCGATGCCAACCTAACCAGAGTGACGGGAGCGGCACAATTCAGAAAAAGTGCTCAGCTCGCCGAGAAAATGCGATTTAAGCAATAAAATTAAAAATGCTTATAAAACATAAACCAAACGTTGTAAATGGTCATTTCTTATTACGCAGTAATAACCTCGGCACTCTAAAGCACCCGAGAGCGTTTTTTCGATGCCAACCTAACCAGAGTGACGGGAGCGGCACAATACAGAAAAAGCGCTCAGCTCGCCGAGAAAATGCGATTTAAGCAATAAAATTAAAAATGCTTATAAAACATAAACCAAACGTTGGAGGTGGTCTTTTCTTCATGCGCAGTGATAAACTCGGCACTCTAAAGCACCCGAGAGCGTTTTTTTCCATGCCAACCTAAACAGAGTGACGGGAGCGGCACAATTCAGAAAAAGTGCTCAGCTCGCCGAGAAAATGCGATTTAAGCAATAAAATTAAAAATGCTTATAAAACATAAACCAAACGTTGTAGATGGTCATTTCTTATTACGCAGTAATAAACTCGGCACTCTAAAGCACCCGAGAGCGTTTTTTTCCATGCCAACCTAACCAGAGTGACGGGAGCGGCACAATTCAGTCAGCTCGCCGAGAAAATGCGATTTAAGCAATAAAATTAAAAATGCTTATAAAACATAAACCAAACGTTGGAGGTGGTCATTTCTTCATGCGCAGTGATAAACTCGGCACTCTAAAGCACCCGAGAGCGTTTTTTTCGATGCCAACCTAACCAGAGTGACGGGAGCGGCACAATTCAGAAAAAGTGCTCAGCTCGCCGAGAAAATGCGATTTAAGCAATAAAATTAAAAATGCTTATAAAACATAAACCAAACGTTGGAGGTGGTCATTTCTTCATGCACAGTGATAAACTCGGCACTCTAAAGCACCCGAGAGCGTTTTTTTCCATGCCAACCTAACCAGAGTGACGGGAGCGGCACAATTCAGAAAAAGTGCTCAGCTCGCCGAGAAAATGCGATTTAAGCAATAAAATTAAAAATGCTTATAAAACATAAACCAAACGTTGGAGGTGGTCATTTCTTCATGCGCAGTGATAAACTCGGCACTCTAACGCACCCGAGAGCGTTTTATTCGATGCCAACCTAACCAGAGTGACGGGAGCGGCACAATTCAGAAAAAGCGCTCAGCTCGCCGAGAAAATGCGATTTAAGCAATAAAATTAAAAATGCTTATAAAACATAAACCAAACGTTGGAGGTGGTCATTTCTTCATGCGCGGTGATAAACTCGGCACTCTAAAGCACCCGAGAGCGTTTTTTTCCATGCCAACCTAACCAGAGTGACGGGAGCGGCACAATTCAGAAAAAGTGCTCAGCTCGCCGAGAAAATGCGATTTAAGCAATAAAATTAAAAATGCTTATAAAACACAAACCAAACGTTGGAGGTGGTCATTTCTTCATGCGCAGTGATAAACTCGGCACTCTAAAGCACCCGAGTGCGTTTTTTTCGATGCCAACCTAACCAGAGTGACGGGAGCGGCACAATTCAGAAAAAGTGCTCAGCTCGCCGAGAAAATGCGATTTAAGCAATAAAATTAAAAATGCTTATAAAACATAAACCAAACGTTGTAGATGGTCATTTCTTATTACGCAGTAATAAACTCGGCACTCTAAAGCACCCGAGAGCGTTTTTTTCCATGCCAACCTAACCAGAGTGACGGGAGCGGCACAATTCAGAAAAAGTGCTCAGCTCGCCGAGAAAATGCGATTTAAGCAATACAATTAAAAATGCTTATAAAACATAAACCAAACGTTGGAGGTGGTCATTTCTTCATGTGCAGTGATAAACTCGGCACTCTAAAGCACCCGAGAGCGTTTTTTTCCATGCCAACCTAACCAGAGTGACTGGAGCGGCACAATTCAGAAAAAGTGCTCAGCTCGCCGAGAAAATGCGATTTAAGCAATAAAATTAAAAATGCTTATAAAACATAAACCAAACGTTGGAGGTGGTCATTTCTTCATGCACAGTGATAAACTCGGCACTCTAAAGCACCCGAGAGCGTTTTTTTCGATGCCAACCTAACCAGAGTGACGGGAGCGGCACAATTCAGAAAAAGTGCTCAGCTCGCCGAGAAAATGCGATTTAAGCAATAAAATTAAAAATGCTTATAAAACATAAACCAAACGTTGGAGGTGGTCATTTCTTCATGCGCAGTGATAAACTCGGCACTCTAAAGCACCCGAGAGCGTTTTTTTCGATGCCAACCTAACCAGAGTGACGGGAGCGGCACAATTCAGAAAAAGTGCTCAGCTCGCCGAGAAAATGCGATTTAAGCAATAAAATTTAAAATTCTTATAAAACATAAACCAAACGTTGTAGATGGTCATTTCTTATTACGCAGTAATAAACTCGGCACTCTAAAGCACCCGAGAGCGTTTTTTTCCATGCCAACCTAACCAGAGTGACGGGAGCGGCACAATTCAGAAAAAGTGCTCAGCTCGCCGAGAAAATGCGATTTAAGCAATAAAATTAAAAATGCTTATAAAACATAAACCAAACGTTGGAGGTGGTCATTTCTTCATGCGCGGTGATAAACTCGGCACTCTAAAGCACCCGAGAGCGTTTTTTTCGATGCCAACCTAACCAGAGTGACGGGAGCGGCACAATTCAGAAAAAGTGCTCAGCTCGCCGAGAAAATGCGATTTAAGCAATAAAATTAAAAATGCTTATAAAACATAAACCAAACGTTGGAGGTGGTCATTTCTTCATGCGCAGTGATAAACTCGGCACTCTAAAGCACCCGAGAGCGTTTTTTTCGATGCCAACCTAACCAGAGTGACGGGAGCGGCACAATTCAGAAAAAGTGCTCAGCTCGCCGAGAAAATGCAATTGAAGCAATAAAATTAAAAATGCTTATAAAACATAAACCAAACGTTGGAGGTGGTCATTTCTTCATGCGCAGTGATAAACTCGGCACTCTAAAGCACCCGAGAGCGTTTTTTTCGATGCCAACCTAACCAGAGTGACGGGAGCGGCACAATTCAGAAAAAGCGCTCAGCTCGCCGAGAAAATGCGATTTAAGCAATAAAATTAAAAATGCTTATAAAACATAAACCAAACGTTGGAGGTTGTCATTTCTTCATGCGCAGTGATAAACTCGGCACTCTAAAGCACCCGAGAGCGTTTTTTTCCATGCCAACCTAACCAGAGTGACGGGAGCGGCACAATTCAGAAAAAGTGCTCAGCTCGCCGAGAAAATGCGATTTAAGCAATAAAATTAAAAATGCTTATAAAACATAAACCAAACGTTGGAGGTGGTCATTTCTTCATGCGCAGTGATAAACTCGGCACTCTAAAGCACCCGAGAGCGTTTTTTTCCATGCCAACCTAACCAGAGTGACGGGAGCGGCACAATTCAGAAAAAGTGCTCAGCTCGCCGAGAAAATGCGATTTAAGCAATAAAATTAAAAATGCTTATAAAACATAAACCAAACGTTGGAGGTGGCCATTTCTTCATGCGCAGTGATAAACTCGGCACTCTAAAGCACCCGAGAGCGTTTTTTTCCATGCCAACCTAACCAGAGTGACGGGAGCGGCACAATTCAGAAAAAGTGCTCAGCTCGCCGAGAAAATGCGATTTAAGCAACTAAATTAAAAATGCTTATAAAACATAAACCAAACGTTGGAGGTGGCCATTTCTTCATGCGCAGTGATAAACTCGGCACTCTAAAGCACCCGAGAGCGTTTTTTTCCATGCCAACCTAACCAGAGTGACGGGAGCGGCACAATTCAGAAAAAGTGCTCAGCTCGCCGAGAAAATGCGATTTAAGCAATAAAATTAAAAATGCTTATAAAACATAAACCAAACGTTGGAGGTGGTCATTTCTTCATGCGCAGTGATAAACTCGGCAGTCTAAAGCACCCGAGAGCGTTTTTTTCCATGCCAACCTAACCAGAGTGACAGGAGCGGCACAATTCAGAAAAAGTGCTCAGCTCGCCGAGAAAATGCGATTTAAGCAATAAAATTAAAAATGCTTATAAAACATAAACCAAACGTTGGAGGTGGTCTTTTCTTCATGCGCAGTGATAAACTCGGCACTCTAAAGCACCCGAGAGCGTTTTTTTCCATGCCAACCTAAACAGAGTGACGGGAGCGGCACAATTCAGAAAAAGTGCTCAGCTCGCCGAGAAAATGCGATTTAAGCAATAAAATTAAAAATGCTTATAAAACATAAACCAAACGTTGTAGATGGTCATTTCTTATTACGCAGTAATAAACTCGGCACTCTAAAGCACCCGAGAGCGTTTTTTTCCATGCCAACCTAACCAGAGTGACGGGAGCGGCACAATTCAGAAAAAGTGCTCAGCTCGCCGAGAAAATGCGATTTAAGCAATAAAATTAAAAATGCTTATAAAACATAAACCAAACGTTGGAGGTGGTCATTTCTTCATGCGCAGTGATAAACTCGGCACTCTAAAGCACCCGAGAGCGTTTTTTTCGATGCCAACCTAACCAGAGTGACGGGAGCGGCACAATTCAGAAAAAGTGCTCAGCTCGCCGAGAAAATGCGATTTAAGCAATAAAATTAAAAATGCTTATAAAACATAAACCAAACGTTGGAGGTGGCCATTTCTTCATGCGCAGTGATAAACTCGGCACTCTAAAGCACCCGAGAGCGTTTTTTTCCATGCCAACCTAACCAGAGTGACGGGAGCGGCACAATTCAGAAAAAGTGCTCAGCTCGCCGAGAAAATGCGATTTAAGCAATAAAATTAAAAATGCTTATAAAACATAAACCAAACGTTGGAGGTGGTCATTTCTTCATGCGCAGTGATAAACTCGGCACTCTAAAGCACCCGAGAGCGTTTTTTTCCATGCCAACCTAACCAGAGTGACGGGAGCGGCACAATTCAGAAAAAGTGCTCAGCTCGCCGAGAAAATGCGATTTAAGCAATAAAATTAAAAATGCTTATAAAACATAAACCAAACGTTGGAGGTGGCCATTTCTTCATGCGCAGTGATAAACTCGGCACTCTAAAGCACCCGAGAGCGTTTTTTTGCATGCCAACCTAACCAGAGTGACGGGAGCGGCACAATTCAGAAAAAGTGCTCAGCTCGCCGAGAAAATGCGATTTAAGCAATAAAATTAAAAATGCTTATAAAACATAAACCAAACGTTGGAGGTGGCCATTTCTTCATGCGCAGTGATAAACTCGGCACTCTAAAGCACCCGAGAGCGTTTTTTTCCATGCCAACCTAACCAGAGTGACGGGAGCGGCACAATTCAGAAAAAGTGCTCAGCTCGCCGAGAAAATGCGATTTAAGCAATAAAATTAAAAATGCTTATAAAACATAAACCAAACGTTGGAGGTGGTCATTTCTTCATGCGCAGTGATAAACTCGGCACTCTAAAGCACCCGAGAGCGTTTTTTTCCATGCCAACCTAACCAGAGTGACAGGAGCGGCACAATTCAGAAAAAGTGCTCAGCTCGCCGAGAAAATGCGATTTAAGCAATAAACTTAAAAATGCTTATAAAACATAAACCAAACGTTGGAGGTGGTCTTTTCTTCATGCGCAGTGATAAACTCGGCACTCTAAAGCACCCGAGAGCGTTTTTTTCCATGCCAACCTAAACAGAGTGACGGGAGCGGCACTATTCAGAAAAAGTGCTCAGCTCGCCGAGAAAATGCGATTTAAGCAATAAAATTAAAAATGCTTATAAAACATAAACCAAACGTTGGAGGTGGCCATTTCTTCATGCGCAGTGATAAACTCGGCACTCTAAAGCACCCGAGAGCGTTTTTTTCCATGCCAACCTAACCAGAGTGACGGGAGCGGCACAATTCAGAAAAAGTGCTCAGCTCGCCGAGAAAATGCGATTCAAGCAATAAAATTAAAAATGCTTATAAAACATAAACCAAACGTTGGAGGTGGCCATTTCTTCATGCGCAGTGATAAACTCGGCACTCTAAAGCACCCGAGAGCGTTTTTTTCCATGCCAACCTAACCAGAGTGACGGGAGCGGCACAATTCAGAAAAAGTGCTCAGCTCGCCGAGAAAATGCGATTTAAGCAATAAAATTAAAAATGCTTATAAAACATAAACCAAACGTTGGAGGTGGTCATTTCTTCATGCGCAGTGATAAACTCGGCACTCTAAAGCACCCGAGAGCGTTTTTTTCCATGCCAACCTAACCAGAGTGACGGGAGCGGCACAATTCAGAAAAAGTGCTCAGCTCGCCGAGAAAATGCGATTTAAGCAATAAAATTAAAAATGCTTATAAAACATAAACCAAACGTTGTAGATGGTCATTTCTTATTACGCAGTAATAAACTCAGCACTCTAAAGCACCCGAGAGCGTTTTTTTCCATGCCAACCTAACCAGAGTGACGGGAGCGGCACAATTCAGAAAAAGTGCTCAGCTCGCCGAGAAAATGCGATTTAAGCAATAAAATTAAAAATGCTTATAAAACATAAACCAAACGTTGGAGGTGGTAATTTCTTCATGCGCAGTGATAAACTCGGCACTCTAAAGCACCCGAGAGCGTTTTATTCGATGCCAACCTAACCAGAGTGACGGGAGCGGCACAATTCAGAAAAAGCGCTCAGCTCGCCGAGAAAATGCGATTTAAGCAATAAAATTAAAAATGCTTATAAAACATAAACCAAACGTTGGAGGTGGTCATTTCTTCATGCGCAGTGATAAACTCGGCACTCTAAAGCACCCGAGAGCGTTTTTTTCGATGCCAACCTAACCAGAGTGACGGGAGCGGCACAATTCAGAAAAAGTGCTCAGCTCGCCGAGAAAATGCGATTTAAGCAATAAAATTAAAAATGCTTATAAAACATAAACCAAACGTTGTAGATGGTCATTTCTTATTACGCAGTAATAAACTCGGCACTCTAAAGCACCCGAGAGCGTTTTTTTCCATGCCAACCTAACCAGAGTGACGGGAGCGGCACAATTCAGAAAAAGTGCTCAGCTCGCCGAGAAAATGCGATTTAAGCAATAAAATTAAAAATGCTTATAAAACATAAACCAAACGTTGGAGGTGGCCATTTCTTCATGCGCAGTGATAAACTCGGCACTCTAAAGCACCCGAGAGCGTTTTTTTCCATGCCAACCTAACCAGAGTGACGGGAGCGGCACAATTCAGAAAAATAGCTCAGCTCGCCGAGAAAATGCGATTTAAGCAATAAAATTAAAAATGCTTATAAAACATAAACCAAACGTTGGAGGTGGCCATTTCTTCATGCGCAGTGATAAACTCGGCACTCTAAAGCACCCGAGAGCGTTTTTTTCCATGCCAACCTAACCAGAGTGACGGGAGCGGCACAATTCAGAAAAAGTGCTCAGCTCGCCGAGAAAATGCGATTTAAGCAATAAAATTAAAAATGCTTATAAAACATAAACCAAACGTTGGAGGTGGTCATTTCTTCATGCGCAGTGATAAACTCGCACTCTAAAGCACCCGAGAGCGTTTTTTTCCATGCCAACCTAACCAGAGTGACGGGAGCGGCACAATTCAGAAAAAGTGCTCAGCTCGCCGAGAAAATGCGATTTAAGCAATAAAATTAAAAATGCTTATAAAACATAAACCAAACGTTGGAGGTGGTCATTTCTTCATGCGCAGTGATAAACTCGGCACTCTAAAGCACCCGAGAGCGTTTTTTTCCATGCCAACCTAACCAGAGTGACGGGAGCGGCACAATTCAGAAAAAGTGCTCAGCTCGCCGAGAAAATGCGATTTAAGCAATAAAATTAAAAATGCTTATAAAACATAAACCAAACGTTGGAGGTGGTCATTTCTTCATGCGCAGTGATAAACTCGGCACTCTAAAGCACCCGAGAGCGTTTTTTTCGATGCCAACCTAACCAGAGTGACGGGAGCGGCACAATTCAGAAAAAGCGCTCAGCTAGCCGAGAAAATGCGATTTAAGCAATAAAATTAAAAATGCTTATAAAACATAAACCAAACGTTGGAGGTGGTCATTTCTTCATGCGCAGTGATAAACTCAGCACTCTAAAGCACCCGAGAGCGTTTTTTTCGATGCCAACCTAACCAGAGTGACGGGAGCGGCACAATTCAGAAAAAGCGCTCAGCTCGCCGAGAAAATGCGATTTAAGCAATAAAATTAAAAATGCTTATAAAACATAAACCAAACGTTGGAGGTGGTCATTTCTTCATGCGCAGTGATAAACTCGGCACTCTAAAGCACCCGAGAGCGTTTTTTTCGATGCCAACCTAACCAGAGTGACGGGAGCGGCACAATTCAGAAAAAGTGCTCAGCTCGCCGAGAAAATGCGATTTAAGCAATAAAATTAAAAATGCTTATAAAACATAAACCAAACGTTGGAGGTGGTCATTTCTTCATGCGCAGTAATAAACTCGGCACTCTAAAGCACCCGAGAGCGTTTTTTTTCCATGCCAACCTAACCAGAGTGACGGGAGCGGCACAATTCAGAAAAAGTGCTCAGCTCGCCGAGAAAATGCGATTTAAGCAATAAAATTAAAAATGCTTATAAAACATAAACCAAACGTTGGAGGTGGCCATTTCTTCATGCGCAGTGATAAACTCGGCACTCTAAAGCACCCGAGAGCGTTTTTTTCGATGCCAACCTAACCAGAGTGACGGGAGCGGCACAATTCAGAAAAAGTGCTCAGCTCGCCGAGAAAATGCGATTTAAGCAATAAAATTAAAAATGCTTATAAAACATAAACCAAACGTTGGAGGTGGTCATTTCTTCATGCGCAGTGATAAACTCGGCACTCTAAAGCACCCGAGAGCGTTTTTTTCCATGCCAACCTAACCAGAGTGACGGGAGCGGCACAATTCAGAAAAAGTGCTCAGCTCGCCGAGAAAATGCGATTTAAGCAATAAAATTAAAAATGCTTATAAAACATAAACCAAACGTTGGAGGTGGTCATTTCTTCATGCGCAGTGATAAACTCGGCACTCTAAAGCACCCGAGAGCGTTTTTTTCGATGCCAACCTAACCAGAGTGACGGGAGCGGCACAATTCAGAAAAAGTGCTCAGCTCGCCGAGAAAATGCGATTTAAGCAATAAAATTAAAAATGCTTATAAAACATAAACCAAACGTTGTAGATGGTCATTTCTTATTACGCAGTAATAAACTCGGCACTCTAAAGCACCCGAGAGCGTTTTTTTCCATGCCAACCTAACCAGAGTGACGGGAGCGGCACAATTCAGAAAAAGTGCTCAGCTCGCCGAGAAAATGCGATTTAAGCAATAAAATTAAAAATGCTTATAAAACATAAACCAAACGTTGGAGGTGGTCATTTCTTCATGCGCAGTGATAAACTCGGCACTCTAAAGCACCCGAGAGCGTTTTTTTCCATGCCAACCTAACCAGAGTGACGGGAGCGGCACAATTCAGTCAGCTCGCCGAGAAAATGCGATTTAAGCAATAAAATTAAAAATGCTTATAAAACATAAACCAAACGTTGGAGGTGGTCATTTCTTCATGCGCAGTGATAAACTCGGCACTCTAAAGCACCCGAGAGCGTTTTTTTCGATGCCAACCTAACCAGAGTGACGGGAGCGGCACAATTCAGAAAAAGCGCTCAGCTCGCCGAGAAAATGCGATTTAAGCAATAAAATTAAAAATGCTTATAAAACATAAACCAAACGTTGGAGGTGGTCATTTCTTCATGCACAGTGATAAACTCGGCACTCTAAAGCACCCGAGAGCGTTTTTTTCGATGCCAACCTAACCAGAGTGACGGGAGCGGCACAATTCAGAAAAAGTGCTCAGCTCGCCGAGAAAATGCGATTTAAGCAATAAAATTAAAAATGCTTATAAAACATAAACCAAACGTTGTAAATGGTCATTTCTTATTACGCAGTAATAAACTCGGCACTCTAAAGCACCCGAGAGCGTTTTTTCGATGCCAACCTAACCAGAGTGACGGGAGCGGCACAATACAGAAAAAGCGCTCAGCTCGCCGAGAAAATGCGATTTAAGCAATAAAATTAAAAATGCTTATAAAACATAAACCAAACGTTGGAGGTGGTCTTTTCTTCATGCGCAGTGATAAACTCGGCACTCTAAAGCACCCGAGAGCGTTTTTTTCCATGCCAACCTAAACAGAGTGACGGGAGCGGCACAATTCAGAAAAAGTGCTCAGCTCGCCGAGAAAATGCGATTTAAGCAATAAAATTAAAAATGCTTATAAAACATAAACCAAACGTTGTAGATGGTCATTTCTTATTACGCAGTAATAAACTCGGCACTCTAAAGCACCCGAGAGCGTTTTTTTCCATGCCAACCTAACCAGAGTGACGGGAGCGGCACAATTCAGTCAGCTCGCCGAGAAAATGCGATTTAAGCAATAAAATTAAAAATGCTTATAAAACATAAACCAAACGTTGGAGGTGGTCATTTCTTCATGCGCAGTGATAAACTCGGCACTCTAAAGCACCCGAGAGCGTTTTTTTCGATGCCAACCTAACCAGAGTGACGGGAGCGGCACAATTCAGAAAAAGTGCTCAGCTCGCCGAGAAAATGCGATTTAAGCAATAAAATTAAAAATGCTTATAAAACATAAACCAAACGTTGGAGGTGGTCATTTCTTCATGCACAGTGATAAACTCGGCACTCTAAAGCACCCGAGAGCGTTTTTTTCCATGCCAACCTAACCAGAGTGACGGGAGCGGCACAATTCAGAAAAAGTGCTCAGCTCGCCGAGAAAATGCGATTTAAGCAATAAAATTAAAAATGCTTATAAAACATAAACCAAACGTTGGAGGTGGTCATTTCTTCATGCGCAGTGATAAACTCGGCACTCTAAAGCACCCGAGAGCGTTTTTTTCCATGCCAACCTAACCAGAGTGACGGGAGCGGCACAATTCAGAAAAAGTGCTCAGCTCGCCGAGAAAATGCGATTTAAGCAATAAAATTAAAAATGCTTATAAAACATAAACCAAACGTTGGAGGTGGTCATTTCTTCATGCACAGTGATAAACTCGGCACTCTAAAGCACCCGAGAGCGTTTTTTTCGATGCCAACCTAACCAGAGTGACGGGAGCGGCACAATTCAGAAAAAGTGCTCAGCTCGCCGAGAAAATGCGATTTAAGCAATAAAATTAAAAATGCTTATAAAACCTAAACCAAACGTTGGAGGTGGTCATTTCTTCATGCGCAGTGATAAACTCGGCACTCTAAAGCACCCGAGAGCGTTTTTTTGGATGCCAACCTAACCAGAGTGACGGGAGCGGCACAATTCAGAAAAAGTGCTCAGCTCGCCGAGAAAATGCGATTTAAGCAATAAAATTAAAAATGCTTATAAAACATAAACCAAACGTTGTAGATGGTCATTTCTTATTACGCAGTAATAAACTCGGCACTCTAAAGCACCCGAGAGCGTTTTTTTCCATGCCAACCTAACCAGAGTGACGGGAGCGGCACAATTCAGAAAAAGTGCTCAGCTCGCCGAGAAAATGCGATTTAAGCAATAAAATTAAAAATGCTTATAAAACATAAACCAAACGTTGGAGGTGGTCATTTCTTCATGCGCAGTGATAAACTCGGCACTCTAAAGCACCCGAGAGCGTTTTTTTCGATGCCAACCTAACCAGAGTGACGGGAGCGGCACAATTCAGAAAAAGTGCTCAGCTCGCCGAGAAAATGCGATTTAAGCAATAAAATTAAAAATGCTTATAAAACATAAACCAAACGTTGGAGGTGGTCATTTCTTCATGCGCAGTGATAAACTCGGCACTCTAAAGCACCCGAGAGCGTTTTTTTCGATGCCAACCTAACCAGAGTGACGGGAGCGGCACAATTCAGAAAAAGTGCTCAGCTCGCCGAGAAAATGCGATTTAAGCAATAAAATTAAAAATGCTTATAAAACATAAACCAAACGTTGGAGGTGGTCATTTCTTCATGCGCAGTGATAAACTCGGCACTCTAAAGCACCCGAGAGCGTTTTTTTCGATGCCAACCTAACCAGAGTGACGGGAGCGGCACAATTCAGAAAAAGTGCTCAGCTCGCCGAGAAAATGCGATTTAAGCAATAAAATTAAAAATGCTTATAAAACATAAACCAAACGTTGTAAATGGTCATTTCTTATTACGCAGTAATAAACTCGGCACTCTAAAGCACCCGAGAGCGTTTTTTTCGATGCCAACCTAACCAGAGTGACGGGAGCGGCACAATTCAGAAAAAGCGCTCAGCTCGCCGAGAAAATGCGATTTAAGCAATAAAATTAAAAATGCTTATAAAACATAAACCAAACGTTGGAGGTGGTCTTTTCTTCATGTGCAGTGATAAACTCGGCACTCTAAAGCACCCGAGAGCGTTTTTTTCCATGCCAACCTAAACAGAGTGACGGGAGCGGCACAATTCAGAAAAAGTGCTCAGCTCGCCGAGAAAATGCGATTTAAGCAATAAAATTAAAAATGCTTATAAAACATAAACCAAACGTTGTAGATGGTCATTTCTTATTACGCAGTAATAAACTCGGCACTCTAAAGCACCCGAGAGCGTTTTTTTCCATGCCAACCTAACCAGAGTGACGGGAGCGGCACAATTCAGAAAAAGTGCTCAGCTCGCCGAGAAAATGCGATTTAAGCAATAAAATTAAAAATGCTTATAAAACATAAACCAAACGTTGGAGGTGGTCATTTCTTCATGCGCAGTGATAAACTCGGCACTCTAAAGCACCCGAGAGCGTTTTTTTCGATGCCAACCTAACCAGAGTGACGGGAGCGGCACAATTCAGAAAAAGTGCTCAGCTCGCCGAGAAAATGCGATTTAAGCAATAAAATTAAAAATGCTTATAAAACATAAACCAAACGTTGTAGATGGTCATTTCTTATTACGCAGTAATAAACTCGGCACTCTAAAGCACCCGAGAGCGTTTTTTTCCATGCCAACCTAACCAGAGTGACGGGAGCGGCACAATTCAGAAAAAGTGCTCAGCTCGCCGAGAAAATGCGATTTAAGCAATAAAATTAAAAATGCTTATAAAACATAAACCAAACGTTGGAGGTGGTCATTTCTTCATGCGCAGTGATAAACTCGGCACTCTAAAGCACCCGAGAGCGTTTTTTTCCATGCCAACCTAACCAGAGTGACGGGAGCGGCACAATTCAGAAAAAGTGCTCAGCTCGCCGAGAAAATGCGATTTAAGCAATAAAATTAAAAATGCTTATAAAACATAAACCAAACGTTGGAGGTGGTCATTTCTTCATGCGCAGTGATAAACTCGGCACTCTAAAGCACCCGAGAGCGTTTTTTTCCATGCCAACCTAACCAGAGTGACGGGAGCGGCACAATTCAGAAAAAGTGCTTAGCTCGCCGAGAAAATGCGATTTAAGCAATAAAATTAAAAATGCTTATAAAACATAAACCAAACGTTGGAGGTGGTCATTTCTTCATGCACAGTGATAAACTCGGCACTCTAAAGCACCCGAGAGCGTTTTTTTCGATGCCAACCTAACCAGAGTGACGGGAGCGGCACAATTCAGAAAAAGTGCTCAGCTCGCCGAGAAAATGCGATTTAAGCAATAAAATTAAAAATGCTTATAAAACCTAAACCAAACGTTGGAGGTGGTCATTTCTTCATGCGCAGTGATAAACTCGGCACTCTAAAGCACCCGAGAGCGTTTTTTTGGATGCCAACCTAACCAGAGTGACGGGAGCGGCACAATTCAGAAAAAGTGCTCAGCTCGCCGAGAAAATGCGATTTAAGCAATAAAATTAAAAATGCTTATAAAACATAAACCAAACGTTGGAGGTGGTCATTTCTTCATGCGCAGTGATAAACTCGGCACTCTAAAGCACCCGAGAGCGTTTTATTCGATGCCAACCTAACCAGAGTGACGGGAGCGGCACAATTCAGAAAAAGTGCTCAGCTCGCCGAGAAAATGCGATTTAAGCAATAAAATTAAAAATGCTTATAAAACATAAACCAAACGTTGGAGGTGGTCATTTCTTCATGCGCAGTGATAAACTCGGCACTCTAAAGCACCCGAGAGCGTTTTTTTCGATGCCAACCTAACCAGAGTGACGGGAGCGGCACAATTCAGAAAAAGTGCTCAGCTCGCCGAGAAAATGCGATTTAAGCAATAAAATTAAAAATGCTTATAAAACACAAACCAAACGTTGGAGTTGGTCATTTCTTCATGCGCAGTGATAAACTCGGCACTCTAAAGCACCCGAGAGCGTTTTTTTCGATGCCAACCTAACCAGAGTGACGGGAGCGGCACAATTCAGAAAAAGTGCTCAGCTCGCCGAGAAAATGCGATTTAAGCAATAAAATTAAAAATGCTTATAAAACATAAACCAAACGTTGGAGGTGGTCATTTCTTCATGCGCAGTGATAAACTCGGCACTCTAAAGCACCCGAGAGCGTTTTTTTCCATGCCAACCTAACCAGAGTGACGGGAGCGGCACAATTCAGAAAAAGTGCTCAGCTCGCCGAGAAAATGCGATTTAAGCAATAAAATTAAAAATGCTTATAAAACATAAACCAAACGTTGGAGGTGGTCATTTCTTCATGCGCAGTGATAAACTCGGCACTCTAAAGCACCCGAGAGCGTTTTTTTCGATGCCAACCTAACCAGAGTGACGGGAGCGGCACAATTCAGAAAAAGTGCTCAGCTCGCCGAGAAAATGCGATTTAAGCAATAAAATTAAAAATGCTTATAAAACATAAACCAAACGTTGGAGGTGGTCATTTCTTCATGCGCAGTGATAAACTCGGCACTCTAAAGCACCCGAGAGCGTTTTTTTCGATGCCAACCTAACCAGAGTGACGGGAGCGGCACAATTCAGAAAAAGTGCTCAGCTCGCCGAGAAAATGCGATTTAAGCAATAAAATTAAAAATGCTTATAAAACATAAACCAAACGTTGGAGGTGGTCATTTCTTCATGCGCAGTGATAAACTCGGCACTCTAAAGCACCCGAGAGCGTTTTTTTCGATGCCAACCTAACCAGAGTGACGGGAGCGGCACAATTCAGAAAAAGTGCTCAGCTCGCCGAGAAAATGCGATTTAAGCAATAAAATTAAAAATGCTTATAAAACATAAACCAAACGTTGTAAATGGTCATTTCTTATTACGCAGTAATAAACTCGGCACTCTAAAGCACCCGAGAGCGTTTTTTTCGATGCCAACCTAACCAGAGTGACGGGAGCGGCACAATTCAGAAAAAGCGCTCAGCTCGCCGAGAAAATGCGATTTAAGCAATAAAATTAAAAATGCTTATAAAACATAAACCAAACGTTGGAGGTGGTCTTTTCTTCATGTGCAGTGATAAACTCGGCACTCTAAAGCACCCGAGAGCGTTTTTTTCCATGCCAACCTAAACAGAGTGACGGGAGCGGCACAATTCAGAAAAAGTGCTCAGCTCGCCGAGAAAATGCGATTTAAGCAATAAAATTAAAAATGCTTATAAAACATAAACCAAACGTTGTAGATGGTCATTTCTTATTACGCAGTAATAAACTCGGCACTCTAAAGCACCCGAGAGCGTTTTTTTCCATGCCAACCTAACCAGAGTGACGGGAGCGGCACAATTCAGAAAAAGTGCTCAGCTCGCCGAGAAAATGCGATTTAAGCAATAAAATTAAAAATGCTTATAAAACATAAACCAAACGTTGGAGGTGGTCATTTCTTCATGCGCAGTGATAAACTCGGCACTCTAAAGCACCCGAGAGCGTTTTTTTCGATGCCAACCTAACCAGAGTGACGGGAGCGGCACAATTCAGAAAAAGTGCTCAGCTCGCCGAGAAAATGCGATTTAAGCAATAAAATTAAAAATGCTTATAAAACATAAACCAAACGTTGTAGATGGTCATTTCTTATTACGCAGTAATAAACTCGGCACTCTAAAGCACCCGAGAGCGTTTTTTTCCATGCCAACCTAACCAGAGTGACGGGAGCGGCACAATTCAGAAAAAGTGCTCAGCTCGCCGAGAAAATGCGATTTAAGCAATAAAATTAAAAATGCTTATAAAACATAAACCAAACGTTGGAGGTGGTCATTTCTTCATGCGCAGTGATAAACTCGGCACTCTAAAGCACCCGAGAGCGTTTTTTTCCATGCCAACCTAACCAGAGTGACGGGAGCGGCACAATTCAGAAAAAGTGCTCAGCTCGCCGAGAAAATGCGATTTAAGCAATAAAATTAAAAATGCTTATAAAACATAAACCAAACGTTGGAGGTGGTCATTTCTTCATGCGCAGTGATAAACTCGGCACTCTAAAGCACCCGAGAGCGTTTTTTTCCATGCCAACCTAACCAGAGTGACGGGAGCGGCACAATTCAGAAAAAGTGCTCAGCTCGCCGAGAAAATGCGATTTAAGCAATAAAATTAAAAATGCTTATAAAACATAAACCAAACGTTGGAGGTGGTCATTTCTTCATGCACAGTGATAAACTCGGCACTCTAAAGCACCCGAGAGCGTTTTTTTCGATGCCAACCTAACCAGAGTGACGGGAGCGGCACAATTCAGAAAAAGTGCTCAGCTCGCCGAGAAAATGCGATTTAAGCAATAAAATTAAAAATGCTTATAAAACCTAAACCAAACGTTGGAGGTGGTCATTTCTTCATGCGCAGTGATAAACTCGGCACTCTAAAGCACCCGAGAGCGTTTTTTTGGATGCCAACCTAACCAGAGTGACGGGAGCGGCACAATTCAGAAAAAGTGCTCAGCTCGCCGAGAAAATGCGATTTAAGCAATAAAATTAAAAATGCTTATAAAACATAAACCAAACGTTGGAGGTGGTCATTTCTTCATGCGCAGTGATAAACTCGGCACTCTAAAGCACCCGAGAGCGTTTTATTCGATGCCAACCTAACCAGAGTGACGGGAGCGGCACAATTCAGAAAAAGTGCTCAGCTCGCCGAGAAAATGCGATTTAAGCAATAAAATTAAAAATGCTTATAAAACATAAACCAAACGTTGGAGGTGGTCATTTCTTCATGCGCAGTGATAAACTCGGCACTCTAAAGCACCCGAGAGCATTTTTTTCGATGCCAACCTAACCAGAGTGACGGGAGCGGCACAATTCAGAAAAAGTGCTCAGCTCGCCGAGAAAATGCGATTTAAGCAATAAAATTAAAAATGCTTATAAAACATAAACCAAACGTTGGAGTTGGTCATTTCTTCATGCGCAGTGATAAACTCGGCACTCTAAAGCACCCGAGAGCGTTTTTTTCGATGCCAACCTAAACAGAGTGACGGGAGCGGCACAATTCAGAAAAAGTGCTCAGCTCGCCGAGAAAATGCGATTTAAGCAATAAAATTAAAAATGCTTATAAAACATAAACCAAACGTTGTAGATGGTCATTTCTTATTACGCAGTAATAAACTCGGCACTCTAAAGCACCCGAGAGCGTTTTTTTCCATGCCAACCTAACCAGAGTGACGGGAGCGGCACAATTCAGAAAAAGTGCTCAGCTCGCCGAGAAAATGCGATTTAAGCAATAAAATTAAAAATGCTTATAAAACATAAACCAAACGTTGGAGGTGGTCATTTCTTCATGCGCAGTGATAAACTCGGCACTCTAAAGCACCCGAGAGCGTTTTTTTCGATGCCAACCTAACCAGAGTGACGGGAGCGGCACAATTCAGAAAAAGTGCTCAGCTCGCCGAGAAAATGCGATTTAAGCAATAAAATTAAAAATGCTTATAAAACATAAACCAAACGTTGGAGGTGGTCATTTCTTCATGCGCAGTGATAAACTCGGCACTCTAAAGCACCCGAGAGCGTTTTTTTCGATGCCAACCTAACCAGAGTGACGGGAGCGGCACAATTCAGAAAAAGTGCTCAGCTCGCCGAGAAAATGCGATTTAAGCAATAAAATTAAAAATGCTTATAAAACATAAACCAAACGTTGGAGGTGGTCATTTCTTCATGCGCAGTGATAAACTCGGCACTCTAAAGCACCCGAGAGCGTTTTTTTCGATGCCAACCTAACCAGAGTGACGGGAGCGGCACAATTCAGAAAAAGTGCTCAGCTCGCCGAGAAAATGCGATTTAAGCAATAAAATTAAAAATGCTTATAAAACATAAACCAAACGTTGTAAATGGTCATTTCTTATTACGCAGTAATAAACTCGGCACTCTAAAGCACCCGAGAGCGTTTTTTTCGATGCCAACCTAACCAGAGTGACGGGAGCGGCACAATTCAGAAAAAGCGCTCAGCTCGCCGAGAAAATGCGATTTAAGCAATAAAATTAAAAATGCTTATAAAACATAAACCAAACGTTGGAGGTGGTCTTTTCTTCATGTGCAGTGATAAACTCGGCACTCTAAAGCACCCGAGAGCGTTTTTTTCCATGCCAACCTAAACAGAGTGACGGGAGCGGCACAATTCAGAAAAAGTGCTCAGCTCGCCGAGAAAATGCGATTTAAGCAATAAAATTAAAAATGCTTATAAAACATAAACCAAACGTTGTAGATGGTCATTTCTTATTACGCAGTAATAAACTCGGCACTCTAAAGCACCCGAGAGCGTTTTTTTCCATGCCAACCTAACCAGAGTGACGGGAGCGGCACAATTCAGAAAAAGTGCTCAGCTCGCCGAGAAAATGCGATTTAAGCAATAAAATTAAAAATGCTTATAAAACATAAACCAAACGTTGGAGGTGGTCATTTCTTCATGCGCAGTGATAAACTCGGCACTCTAAAGCACCCGAGAGCGTTTTTTTCGATGCCAACCTAACCAGAGTGACGGGAGCGGCACAATTCAGAAAAAGTGCTCAGCTCGCCGAGAAAATGCGATTTAAGCAATAAAATTAAAAATGCTTATAAAACATAAACCAAACGTTGTAGATGGTCATTTCTTATTACGCAGTAATAAACTCGGCACTCTAAAGCACCCGAGAGCGTTTTTTTCCATGCCAACCTAACCAGAGTGACGGGAGCGGCACAATTCAGAAAAAGTGCTCAGCTCGCCGAGAAAATGCGATTTAAGCAATAAAATTAAAAATGCTTATAAAACATAAACCAAACGTTGGAGGTGGTCATTTCTTCATGCGCAGTGATAAACTCGGCACTCTAAAGCACCCGAGAGCGTTTTTTTCCATGCCAACCTAACCAGAGTGACGGGAGCGGCACAATTCAGAAAAAGTGCTCAGCTCGCCGAGAAAATGCGATTTAAGCAATAAAATTAAAAATGCTTATAAAACATAAACCAAACGTTGGAGGTGGTCATTTCTTCATGCGCAGTGATAAACTCGGCACTCTAAAGCACCCGAGAGCGTTTTTTTCCATGCCAACCTAACCAGAGTGACGGGAGCGGCACAATTCAGAAAAAGTGCTCAGCTCGCCGAGAAAATGCGATTTAAGCAATAAAATTAAAAATGCTTATAAAACATGAACCAAACGTTGTAGATGGTCATTTCTTATTACGCAGTAATAAACTCGGCACTCTAAAGCACCCGAGAGCGTTTTTTTCCATGCCAACCTAACCAGAGTGACGGGAGCGGCACAATTCAGAAAAAGTGCTCAGCTCGCCGAGAAAATGCGATTTAAGCAATAAAATTAAAAATGCTTATAAAACATAAACCAAACGTTGGAGGTGGTCATTTCTTCATGCGCAGTGATAAACTCGGCACTCTAAAGCACCCGAGAGCGTTTTATTCGATGCCAACCTAACCAGAGTGACGGGAGCGGCACAATTCAGAAAAAGCGCTCAGCTCGCCGAGAAAATGCGATTTAAGCAATAAAATTAAAAATGCTTATAAAACATAAACCAAACGTTGGAGGTGGTCATTTCTTCATGCGCGGTGATAAACTCGGCACTCTAAAGCACCCGAGAGCGTTTTTTTCCATGCCAACCTAACCAGAGTGACGGGAGCGGCACAATTCAGAAAAAGTGCTCAGCTCGCCGAGAAAATGCGATTTAAGCAATAAAATTAAAAATGCTTATAAAACATAAACCAAACGTTGGAGGTGGTCATTTCTTCATGCGCAGTGATAAACTCGGCACTCTAAAGCACCCGAGAGCGTTTTTTTCGATGCCAACCTAACCAGAGTGACGGGAGCGGCACAATTCAGAAAAAGTGCTCAGCTCGCCGAGTAAATGCGATTTAAGCAATAAAATTAAAAATGCTTATAAAACACAAACCAAACGTTGGAGGTGGTCATTTCTTCATGCGCAGTGATAAACTCGGCACTCTAAAGCACCCGAGAGCGTTTTTTTCGATGCCAACCTAACCAGAGTGACGGGAGCGGCACAATTCAGAAAAAGCGCTCAGCTCGCCGAGAAAATGCGATTTAAGCAATAAAATTAAAAATGCTTATAAAACATAAACCAAACGTTGGAGGTGGTCATTTCTTCATGCGCAGTGATAAACTCGGCACTCTAAAGCACCCGAGAGCGTTTTTTTCCATGCCAACCTAACCAGAGTGACGGGAGCGGCACAATTCAGAAAAAGCGCTCAGCTCGCCGAGAAAATGCGATTTAAGCAATAAAATTAAAAATGCTTATAAAACATAAACCAAACGTTGGAGGTGGTCATTTCTTCATGCACAGTGATAAACTCGGCACTCTAAAGCACCCGAGAGCGTTTTTTTCGATGCCAACCTAACCAGAGTG
Source organism: Syngnathus typhle (assembly GCF_033458585.1). Classification (NCBI taxonomy): domain Eukaryota; kingdom Metazoa; phylum Chordata; class Actinopteri; order Syngnathiformes; family Syngnathidae; genus Syngnathus; species Syngnathus typhle. The sequence goes on from NW_026872085.1 coordinate 108,172, forward strand.
ACGGGAGCGGCACAATTCAGAAAAAGTGCTCAGCTCGCCGAGAAAATGCGATTTAAGCAATAAAATTAAAAATGCTTATAAAACATAAACCAAACGTTGGAGGTGGTCATTTCTTCATGCGCAGTGATAAACTCGGCACTCTAAAGCACCCGAGAGCGTTTTTTTCGATGCCAACCTAACCAGAGTGACGGGAGCGGCACAATTCAGAAAAAGTGCTCAGCTCGCCGAGAAAATGCGATTTAAGCAATAAAATTAAAAATGCTTATAAAACATAAACCAAACGTTGGAGGTGGTCATTTCTTCATGCGCAGTGATAAACTCGGGACTCTAAAGCACCCGAGAGCGTTTTATTCGATGCCAACCTAACCAGAGTGACGGGAGCGGCACAATTCAGAAAAAGTGCTCAGCTCGCCGAGAAAATGCGATTTAAGCAATAAAATTAAAAATGCTTATAAAACATAAACCAAACGTTGGAGGTGGTCATTTCTTCATGCGCAGTGATAAACTCGGCACTCTAAAGCACCCGAGAGCGTTTTTTTCGATGCCAACCTAACCAGAGTGACGGGAGCGGCACAATTCAGAAAAAGCGCTCAGCTCGCCGAGAAAATGCGATTTAAGCAATAAAATTAAAAATGCTTATAAAACATAAACCAAACGTTGGAGGTGGTCATTTCTTCATGCGCAGTGATAAACTCGGCACTCTAAAGCACCCGAGAGCGTTTTTTTCGATGCCAACCTAACCAGAGTGACGGGAGCGGCACAATTCAGAAAAAGCGCTCAGCTCGCCGAGAAAATGCGATTTAAGCAATAAAATTAAAAATGCTTATAAAACATAAACCAAACGTTGGAGGTGGTCATTTCTTCATGCGCAGTGATAAACTCGGCACTCTAAAGCACCCGAGAGCGTTTTTTTCGATGCCAACCTAACCAGAGTGACGGGAGCGGCACAATTCAGAAAAAGTGCTCAGCTCGCCGAGAAAATGCGATTTAAGCAATAAAATTAAAAATGCTTATAAAACATAAACCAAACGTTGGAGGTGGTCATTTCTTCATGCGCAGTGATAAAATCGGCACTCTAAAGCACCCGAGAGCGTTTTTTTCGATGCCAACCTAACCAGAGTGACGGGAGCGGCACAATTCAGAAAAAGTGCTCAGCTCGCCGAGAAAATGCAATTTAAGCAATAAAATTTAAAATGCTTATAAAACATAAACCAAACGTTGTAGATGGTCATTTCTTATTACGCAGTAATAAACTCGGCACTCTAAAGCACCCGAGAGCGTTTTTTTCCATGCCAACCTAACCAGAGTGACGGGAGCGGCACAATTCAGAAAAAGTGCTCAGCTCGCCGAGAAAATGCGATTTAAGCAATAAAATTAAAAATGCTTATAAAACATAAACCAAACGTTGGAGGTGGTCATTTCTTCATGCGCAGTGATAAACTCGGCACTCTAAAGCACCCGAGAGCGTTTTTTTCCATGCCAACCTAACCAGAGTGACGGGAGCGGCACAATTCAGAAAAAGTGCTCAGCTCGCCGAGAAAATGCGATTTAAGCAATAAAATTAAAAATGCTTATAAAACATAAACCAAACGTTGGAGGTGGTCATTTCTTCATGCGCAGTGATAAACTCGGCACTCTAAAGCACCCGAGAGCGTTTTATTCGATGCCAACCTAACCAGAGTGACGGGAGCGGCACAATTCAGAAAAAGTGCTCAGCTCGCCGAGAAAATGCGATTTAAGCAATAAAATTAAAAATGCTTATAAAACATAAACCAAACGTTGGAGGTGGTCATTTCTTCATGCGCAGTGATAAACTCGGCACTCTAAAGCACCCGAGAGCGTTTTTTTCGATGCCAACCTAACCAGAGTGACGGGAGCGGCACAATTCAGAAAAAGTGCTCAGCTCGCCGAGAAAATGCGATTTAAGCAATAAAATTAAAAATGCTTATAAAACATAAACCAAACGTTGGAGTTGGTCATTTCTTCATGCGCAGTGATAAACTCGGCACTCTAAAGCACCCGAGAGCGTTTTTTTCGATGCCAACCTAACCAGAGTGACGGGAGCGGCACAATTCAGAAAAAGTGCTCAGCTCGCCGAGAAAATGCGATTTAAGCAATAAAATTAAAAATGCTTATAAAACATAAACCAAACGTTGGAGGTGGTCATTTCTTCATGCACAGTGATAAACTCGGCACTCTAAAGCACCCGAGAGCGTTTTTTTCGATGCCAACCTAACCAGAGTGACGGGAGCGGCACAATTCAGAAAAAGCGCTCAGCTCGCCGAGAAAATGCGATTTAAGCAATAAAATTAAAAATGCTTATAAAACATAAACCAAACGTTGGAGGTGGTCATTTCTTCATGCACAGTGATAAACTCGGCACTCTAAAGCACCCGAGAGCGTTTTTTTCGGTACCAACCTAACCAGAGTGACGGGAGCGGCACAATTCAGAAAAAGTGCTCAGCTCGCCGAGAAAATGCGATTTAAGCAATAAAATTAAAAATGCTTATAAAACATAAACCAAACGTTGGAGGTGGTCATTTCTTCATGCGCAGTGATAAACTCGGCACTCTAAAGCACCCGAGAGCGTTTTTTTCGATGCCAACCTAACCAGAGTGACGGGAGCGGCACAATTCAGAAAAAGTGCTCAGCTCGCCGAGAAAATGCAATTTAAGCAATAAAATTTAAAATGCTTATAAAACATAAACCAAACGTTGTAGATGGTCATTTCTTATTACGCAGTAATAAACTCGGCACTCTAAAGCACCCGAGAGCGTTTTTTTCCATGCCAACCTAACCAGAGTGACGGGAGCGGCACAATTCAGAAAAAGTGCTCAGCTCGCCGAGAAAATGCGATTTAAGCAATAAAATTAAAAATGCTTATAAAACATAAACCAAACGTTGGAGGTGGTCATTTCTTCATGCGCAGTGATAAACTCGGCACTCTAAAGCACCCGAGAGCGTTTTTTTCCATGCCAACCTAACCAGAGTGACGGGAGCGGCACAATTCAGAAAAAGTGCTCAGCTCGCCGAGAAAATGCGATTTAAGCAATAAAATTAAAAATGCTTATAAAACATAAACCAAACGTTGGAGGTGGTCATTTCTTCATGCGCAGTGATAAACTCGGCACTCTAAAGCACCCGAGAGCGTTTTTTTCGATGCCAACCTAACCAGAGTGACGGGAGCGGCACAATTCAGAAAAAGTGCTCAGCTCGCCGAGAAAATGCGATTTAAGCAATAAAATTAAAAATGCTTATAAAACATAAACCAAACGTTGTAGATGGTCATTTCTTATTACGCAGTAATAAACTCGGCACTCTAAAGCACCCGAGAGCGTTTTTTTCCATGCCAACCTAACCAGAGTGACGGGAGCGGCACAATTCAGAAAAAGTGCTCAGCTCGCCGAGAAAATGCGATTTAAGCAATAAAATTAAAAATGCTTATAAAACATAAACCAAACGTTGGAGGTGGCCATTTCTTCATGCGCAGTGATAAACTCGGCACTCTAAAGCACCCGAGAGCGTTTTTTTCCATGCCAACCTAACCAGAGTGACGGGAGCGGCACAATTCAGAAAAATAGCTCAGCTCGCCGAGAAAATGCGATTTAAGCAATACAATTAAAAATGCTTATAAAACATAAACCAAACGTTGGAGGTGGTCATTTCTTCATGTGCAGTGATAAACTCGGCACTCTAAAGCACCCGAGAGCGTTTTTTTTCCATGCCAACCTAACCAGAGTGACGGGAGCGGCACAATTCAGAAAAAGTGCTCAGCTCGCCGAGAAAATGCGATTTAAGCAATAAAATTAAAAATGCTTATAAAACATAAACCAAACGTTGGAGGTGGTCATTTCTTCATGCGCAGTGATAAACTCGGCACTCTAAAGCACCCGAGAGCGTTTTTTTCGATGCCAACCTAACCAGAGTGACGGGAGCGGCACAATTCAGAAAAAGTGCTCAGCTCGCCGAGAAAATGCAATTTAAGCAATAAAATTTAAAATGCTTATAAAACATAAACCAAACGTTGTAGATGGTCATTTCTTATTACGCAGTAATAAACTCGGCACTCTAAAGCACCCGAGAGCGTTTTTTTCCATGCCAACCTAACCAGAGTGACGGGAGCGGCACAATTCAGAAAAAGTGCTCAGCTCGCCGAGAAAATGCGATTTAAGCAATAAAATTAAAAATGCTTATAAAACATAAACCAAACGTTGGAGGTGGTCATTTCTTCATGCGCAGTGATAAACTCGGCACTCTAAAGCACCCGAGAGCGTTTTTTTCGATGCCAACCTAACCAGAGTGACGGGAGCGGCACAATTCAGAAAAAGTGCTCAGCTCGCCGAGAAAATGCGATTTAAGCAATAAAATTAAAAATGCTTATAAAACATAAACCAAACGTTGGAGGTGGTCATTTCTTCATGCGCAGTGATAAACTCGGCACTCTAAAGCACCCGAGAGCGTTTTTTTCCATGCCAACCTAACCAGAGTGACGGGAGCGGCACAATTCAGAAAAAGTGCTCAGCTCGCCGAGAAAATGCGATTTAAGCAATAAAATTAAAAATGCTTATAAAACATAAACCAAACGTTGGAGGTGGTCATTTCTTCATGCGCAGTGATAAACTCGGCACTCTAAAGCACCCGAGAGCGTTTTTTTCCATGCCAACCTAACCAGAGTGACGGGAGCGGCACAATTCAGAAAAAGTGCTCAGCTCGCCGAGAAAATGCGATTTAAGCAATAAAATTAAAAATGCTTATAAAACATAAACCAAACGTTGGAGGTGGTCATTTCTTCATGCACAGTGATAAACTCGGCACTCTAAAGCACCCGAGAGCGTTTTTTTCGATGCCAACCTAACCAGAGTGACGGGAGCGGCACAATTCAGAAAAAGTGCTCAGCTCGCCGAGAAAATGCGATTTAAGCAATAAAATTAAAAATGCTTATAAAACCTAAACCAAACGTTGGAGGTGGTCATTTCTTCATGCGCAGTGATAAACTCGGCACTCTAAAGCACCCGAGAGCGTTTTTTTGGATGCCAACCTAACCAGAGTGACGGGAGCGGCACAATTCAGAAAAAGTGCTCAGCTCGCCGAGAAAATGCGATTTAAGCAATAAAATTAAAAATGCTTATAAAACATAAACCAAACGTTGGAGGTGGTCATTTCTTCATGCGCAGTGATAAACTCGGCACTCTAAAGCACCCGAGAGCGTTTTATTCGATGCCAACCTAACCAGAGTGACGGGAGCGGCACAATTCAGAAAAAGTGCTCAGCTCGCCGAGAAAATGCGATTTAAGCAATAAAATTAAAAATGCTTATAAAACATAAACCAAACGTTGGAGGTGGTCATTTCTTCATGCGCAGTGATAAACTCGGCACTCTAAAGCACCCGAGAGCGTTTTTTTCGATGCCAACCTAACCAGAGTGACGGGAGCGGCACAATTCAGAAAAAGTGCTCAGCTCGCCGAGAAAATGCGATTTAAGCAATAAAATTAAAAATGCTTATAAAACATAAACCAAACGTTGGAGTTGGTCATTTCTTCATGCGCAGTGATAAACTCGGCACTCTAAAGCACCCGAGAGCGTTTTTTTCGATGCCAACCTAACCAGAGTGACGGGAGCGGCACAATTCAGAAAAAGCGCTCAGCTCGCCGAGAAAATGCGATTTAAGCAATAAAATTAAAAATGCTTATAAAACATAAACCAAACGTTGGAGGTGGTCATTTCTTCATGCACAGTGATAAACTCGGCACTCTAAAGCACCCGAGAGCGTTTTTTTCGATGCCAACCTAACCAGAGTGACGGGAGCGGCACAATTCAGAAAAAGTGCTCAGCTCGCCGAGAAAATGCGATTTAAGCAATAAAATTAAAAATGCTTATAAAACATAAACCAAACGTTGTAAATGGTCATTTCTTATTACGCAGTAATAAACTCGGCACTCTAAAGCACCCGAGAGCGTTTTTTTCGATGCCAACCTAACCAGAGTGACGGGAGCGGCACAATTCAGAAAAAGCGCTCAGCTCGCCGAGAAAATGCGATTTAAGCAATAAAATTAAAAATGCTTATAAAACATAAACCAAACGTTGGAGGTGGTCTTTTCTTCATGTGCAGTGATAAACTCGGCACTCTAAAGCACCCGAGAGCGTTTTTTTCCATGCCAACCTAAACAGAGTGACGGGAGCGGCACAATTCAGAAAAAGTGCTCAGCTCGCCGAGAAAATGCGATTTAAGCAATAAAATTAAAAATGCTTATAAAACATAAACCAAACGTTGTAGATGGTCATTTCTTATTACGCAGTAATAAACTCGGCACTCTAAAGCACCCGAGAGCGTTTTTTTCCATGCCAACCTATCCAGAGTGACGGGAGCGGCACAATTCAGAAAAAGTGCTCAGCTCGCCGAGAAAATGCGATTTAAGCAATAAAATTAAAAATGCTTATAAAACATAAACCAAACGTTGGAGGTGGTCATTTCTTCATGCGCAGTGATAAACTCGGCACTCTAAAGCACCCGAGAGCGTTTTTTTCGATGCCAACCTAACCAGAGTGACGGGAGCGGCACAATTCAGAAAAAGTGCTCAGCTCGCCGAGAAAATGCGATTTAAGCAATAAAATTAAAAATGCTTATAAAACATAAACCAAACGTTGGAGGTGGTCATTTCTTCATGCGCAGTGATAAACTCGGCACTCTAAAGCACCCGAGAGCGTTTTTTTCGATGCCAACCTAACCAGAGTGACGGGAGCGGCACAATTCAGAAAAAGTGCTCAGCTCGCCGAGAAAATGCGATTTAAGCAATAAAATTAAAAATGCTTATAAAACATAAACCAAACGTTGGAGGTGGTCATTTCTTCATGCGCAGTGATAAACTCGGCACTCTAAAGCACCCGAGAGCGTTTTTTTCGATGCCAACCTAACCAGAGTGACGGGAGCGGCACAATTCAGAAAAAGTGCTCAGCTCGCCGAGAAAATGCGATTTAAGCAATAAAATTAAAAATGCTTATAAAACATAAACCAAACGTTGTAAATGGTCATTTCTTATTACGCAGTAATAAACTCGGCACTCTAAAGCACCCGAGAGCGTTTTTTTCGATGCCAACCTAACCAGAGTGACGGGAGCGGCACAATTCAGAAAAAGCGCTCAGCTCGCCGAGAAAATGCGATTTAAGCAATAAAATTAAAAATGCTTATAAAACATAAACCAAACGTTGGAGGTGGTCTTTTCTTCATGTGCAGTGATAAACTCGGCACTCTAAAGCACCCGAGAGCGTTTTTTTCCATGCCAACCTAAACAGAGTGACGGGAGCGGCACAATTCAGAAAAAGTGCTCAGCTCGCCGAGAAAATGCGATTTAAGCAATAAAATTAAAAATGCTTATAAAACATAAACCAAACGTTGTAGATGGTCATTTCTTATTACGCAGTAATAAACTCGGCACTCTAAAGCACCCGAGAGCGTTTTTTTCCATGCCAACCTAACCAGAGTGACGGGAGCGGCACAATTCAGAAAAAGTGCTCAGCTCGCCGAGAAAATGCGATTTAAGCAATAAAATTAAAAATGCTTATAAAACATAAACCAAACGTTGGAGGTGGTCATTTCTTCATGCGCAGTGATAAACTCGGCACTCTAAAGCACCCGAGAGCGTTTTTTTCGATGCCAACCTAACCAGAGTGACGGGAGCGGCACAATTCAGAAAAAGTGCTCAGCTCGCCGAGAAAATGCGATTTAAGCAATAAAATTAAAAATGCTTATAAAACATAAACCAAACGTTGTAGATGGTCATTTCTTATTACGCAGTAATAAACTCGGCACTCTAAAGCACCCGAGAGCGTTTTTTTCCATGCCAACCTAACCAGAGTGACGGGAGCGGCACAATTCAGAAAAAGTGCTCAGCTCGCCGAGAAAATGCGATTTAAGCAATAAAATTAAAAATGCTTATAAAACATAAACCAAACGTTGGAGGTGGTCATTTCTTCATGCGCAGTGATAAACTCGGCACTCTAAAGCACCCGAGAGCGTTTTTTTCCATGCCAACCTAACCAGAGTGACGGGAGCGGCACAATTCAGAAAAAGTGCTCAGCTCGCCGAGAAAATGCGATTTAAGCAATAAAATTAAAAATGCTTATAAAACATAAACCAAACGTTGGAGGTGGTCATTTCTTCATGCGCAGTGATAAACTCGGCACTCTAAAGCACCCGAGAGCGTTTTTTTCCATGCCAACCTAACCAGAGTGACGGGAGCGGCACAATTCAGAAAAAGTGCTCAGCTCGCCGAGAAAATGCGATTTAAGCAATAAAATTAAAAATGCTTATAAAACATAAACCAAACGTTGTAGATGGTCATTTCTTATTACGCAGTAATAAACTCGGCACTCTAAAGCACCCGAGAGCGTTTTTTTCCATGCCAACCTAACCAGAGTGACGGGAGCGGCACAATTCAGAAAAAGTGCTCAGCTCGCCGAGAAAATGCGATTTAAGCAATAAAATTAAAAATGCTTATAAAACATAAACCAAACGTTGGAGGTGGTCATTTCTTCATGCGCAGTGATAAACTCGGCACTCTAAAGCACCCGAGAGCGTTTTATTCGATGCCAACCTAACCAGAGTGACGGGAGCGGCACAATTCAGAAAAAGCGCTCAGCTCGCCGAGAAAATGCGATTTAAGCAATAAAATTAAAAATGCTTATAAAACATAAACCAAACGTTGGAGGTGGTCATTTCTTCATGCGCGGTGATAAACTCGGCACTCTAAAGCACCCGAGAGCGTTTTTTTCCATGCCAACCTAACCAGAGTGACGGGAGCGGCACAATTCAGAAAAAGTGCTCAGCTCGCCGAGAAAATGCGATTTAAGCAATAAAATTAAAAATGCTTATAAAACATAAACCAAACGTTGGAGGTGGTCATTTCTCCATGCGCAGTGATAAACTCGGCACTCTAAAGCACCCGAGAGCGTTTTTTTCGATGCCAACCTAACCAGAGTGACGGGAGCGGCACAATTCAGAAAAAGTGCTCAGCTCGCCGAGTAAATGCGATTTAAGCAATAAAATTAAAAATGCTTATAAAACATAAACCAAACGTTGGAGGTGGTCATTTCTTCATGCGCAGTGATAAACTCGGCACTCTAAAGCACCCGAGAGCGTTTTTTTCGATGCCAACCTAACCAGAGTGACGGGAGCGGCACAATTCAGAAAAAGCGCTCAGCTCGCCGAGAAAATGCGATTTAAGCAATAAAATTAAAAATGCTTATAAAACATAAACCAAACGTTGGAGGTGGTCATTTCTTCATGCGCAGTGATAAACTCGGCACTCTAAAGCACCCGAGAGCGTTTTTTTCCATGCCAACCTAACCAGAGTGACGGGAGCGGCACAATTCAGAAAAAGCGCTCAGCTCGCCGAGAAAATGCGATTTAAGCAATAAAATTAAAAATGCTTATAAAACATAAACCAAACGTTGGAGGTGGTCATTTCTTCATGCACAGTGATAAACTCGGCACTCTAAAGCACCCGAGAGCGTTTTTTTCGATGCCAACCTAACCAGAGTGACGGGAGCGGCACAATTCAGAAAAAGTGCTCAGCTCGCCGAGAAAATGCGATTTAAGCAATAAAATTAAAAATGCTTATAAAACATAAACCAAACGTTGGAGGTGGTCATTTCTTCATGCGCAGTGATAAACTCGGCACTCTAAAGCACCCGAGAGCGTTTTTTTCGATGCCAACCTAACCAGAGTGACGGGAGCGGCACAATTCAGAAAAAGTGCTCAGCTCGCCGAGAAAATGCGATTTAAGCAATAAAATTAAAAATGCTTATAAAACATAAACCAAACGTTGGAGGTGGTCATTTCTTCATGCGCAGTGATAAACTCGGGACTCTAAAGCACCCGAGAGCGTTTTATTCGATGCCAACCTAACCAGAGTGACGGGAGCGGCACAATTCAGAAAAAGTGCTCAGCTCGCCGAGAAAATGCGATTTAAGCAATAAAATTAAAAATGCTTATAAAACATAAACCAAACGTTGGAGGTGGTCATTTCTTCATGCGCAGTGATAAACTCGGCACTCTAAAGCACCCGAGAGCGTTTTTTTCGATGCCAACCTAACCAGAGTGACGGGAGCGGCACAATTCAGAAAAAGCGCTCAGCTCGCCGAGAAAATGCGATTTAAGCAATAAAATTAAAAATGCTTATAAAACATAAACCAAACGTTGGAGGTGGTCATTTCTTCATGCGCAGTGATAAACTCGGCACTCTAAAGCACCCGAGAGCGTTTTTTTCGATGCCAACCTAACCAGAGTGACGGGAGCGGCACAATTCAGAAAAAGCGCTCAGCTCGCCGAGAAAATGCGATTTAAGCAATAAAATTAAAAATGCTTATAAAACATAAACCAAACGTTGGAGGTGGTCATTTCTTCATGCGCAGTGATAAACTCGGCACTCTAAAGCACCCGAGAGCGTTTTTTTCGATGCCAACCTAACCAGAGTGACGGGAGCGGCACAATTCAGAAAAAGTGCTCAGCTCGCCGAGAAAATGCGATTTAAGCAATAAAATTAAAAATGCTTATAAAACATAAACCAAACGTTGGAGGTGGTCATTTCTTCATGCGCAGTGATAAACTCGGCACTCTAAAGCACCCGAGAGCGTTTTTTTCGATGCCAACCTAACCAGAGTGACGGGAGCGGCACAATTCAGAAAAAGTGCTCAGCTCGCCGAGAAAATGCAATTTAAGCAATAAAATTTAAAATGCTTATAAAACATAAACCAAACGTTGTAGATGGTCATTTCTTATTACGCAGTAATAAACTCGGCACTCTAAAGCACCCGAGAGCGTTTTTTTCCATGCCAACCTAACCAGAGTGACGGGAGCGGCACAATTCAGAAAAAGTGCTCAGCTCGCCGAGAAAATGCGATTTAAGCAATAAAATTAAAAATGCTTATAAAACATAAACCAAACGTTGTAGATGGTCATTTCTTATTACGCAGTAATAAACTCGGCACTCTAAAGCACCCGAGAGCGTTTTTTTCCATGCCAACCTAACCAGAGTGACGGGAGCGGCACAATTCAGAAAAAGTGCTCAGCTCGCCGAGAAAATGCGATTTAAGCAATAAAATTAAAAATGCTTATAAAACATAAACCAAACGTTGGAGGTGGTCATTTCTTCATGCGCAGTGATAAACTCGGCACTCTAAAGCACCCGAGAGCGTTTTATTCGATGCCAACCTAACCAGAGTGACGCGAGCGGCACAATTCAGAAAAAGCGCTCAGCTCGCCGAGAAAATGCGATTTAAGCAATAAAATTAAAAATGCTTATAAAACATAAACCAAACGTTGGAGGTGGTCATTTCTTCATGCGCGGTGATAAACTCGGCACTCTAAAGCACCCGAGAGCGTTTTTTTCCATGCCAACCTAACCAGAGTGACGGGAGCGGCACAATTCAGAAAAAGTGCTCAGCTCGCCGAGAAAATGCGATTTAAGCAATAAAATTAAAAATGCTTATAAAACATAAACCAAACGTTGGAGGTGGTCATTTCTTCATGCGCAGTGATAAACTCGGCACTCTAAAGCACCCGAGAGCGTTTTTTTCGATGCCAACCTAACCAGAGTGACGGGAGCGGCACAATTCAGAAAAAGTGCTCAGCTCGCCGAGTAAATGCGATTTAAGCAATAAAATTAAAAATGCTTATAAAACATAAACCAAACGTTGGAGGTGGTCATTTCTTCATGCGCAGTGATAAACTCGGCACTCTAAAGCACCCGAGAGCGTTTTTTTCGATGCCAACCTAACCAGAGTGACGGGAGCGGCACAATTCAGAAAAAGCGCTCAGCTCGCCGAGAAAATGCGATTTAAGCAATAAAATTAAAAATGCTTATAAAACATAAACCAAACGTTGGAGGTGGTCATTTCTTCATGCGCAGTGATAAACTCGGCACTCTAAAGCACCCGAGAGCGTTTTTTTCCATGCCAACCTAACCAGAGTGACGGGAGCGGCACAATTCAGAAAAAGTGCTCAGCTCGCCGAGAAAATGCGATTTAAGCAATAAAATTAAAAATGCTTATAAAACATAAACCAAACGTTGGAGGTGGTCATTTCTTCATGCACAGTGATAAACTCGGCACTCTAAAGCACCCGAGAGCGTTTTTTTCGATGCCAACCTAACCAGAGTGACGGGAGCGGCACAATTCAGAAAAAGTGCTCAGCTCGCCGAGAAAATGCGATTTAAGCAATAAAATTAAAAATGCTTATAAAACCTAAACCAAACGTTGGAGGTGGTCATTTCTTCATGCGCAGTGATAAACTCGGCACTCTAAAGCACCCGAGAGCGTTTTTTTGGATGCCAACCTAACCAGAGTGACGGGAGCGGCACAATTCAGAAAAAGTGCTCAGCTCGCCGAGAAAATGCGATTTAAGCAATAAAATTAAAAATGCTTATAAAACATAAACCAAACGTTGGAGGTGGTCATTTCTTCATGAGCAGTGATAAACTCGGCACTCTAAAGCACCCGAGAGCGTTTTATTCGATGCCAACCTAACCAGAGTGACGGGAGCGGCACAATTCAGAAAAAGTGCTCAGCTCGCCGAGAAAATGCGATTTAAGCAATAAAATTAAAAATGCTTATAAAACATAAACCAAACGTTGGAGGTGGTCATTTCTTCATGCGCAGTGATAAACTCGGCACTCTAAAGCACCCGAGAGCGTTTTTTTCGATGCCAACCTAACCAGAGTGACGGGAGCGGCACAATTCAGAAAAAGTGCTCAGCTCGCCGAGAAAATGCGATTTAAGCAATAAAATTAAAAATGCTTATAAAACATAAACCAAACGTTGGAGGTGGTCATTTCTTCATGCGCAGTGATAAACTCGGCACTCTAAAGCACCCAAGAGCGTTTTTTTCGATGCCAACCTAACCAGAGTGACGGGAGCGGCACAATTCAGAAAAAGCGCTCAGCTCGCCGAGAAAATGCGATTTAAGCAATAAAATTAAAAATGCTTATAAAACATAAACCAAACGTTGGAGGTGGTCATTTCTTCATGCACAGTGATAAACTCGGCACTCTAAAGCACCCGAGAGCGTTTTTTTCGATGCCAACCTAACCAGAGTGACGGGAGCGGCACAATTCAGAAAAAGTGCTCAGCTCGCCGAGAAAATGCGATTTAAGCAATAAAATTAAAAATGCTTATAAAACATAAACCAAACGTTGTAGATGGTCATTTCTTATTACGCAGTAATAAACTCGGCACTCTAAAGCACCCGAGAGCGTTTTTTTCGATGCCAACCTAACCAGAGTGACGGGAGCGGCACAATTCAGAAAAAGCGCTCAGCTCGCCGAGAAAATGCGATTTAAGCAATAAAATTAAAAATGCTTATAAAACATAAACCAAACGTTGGAGGTGGTCATTTCTTCATGCACAGTGATAAACTCGGCACTCTAAAGCACCCGAGAGCGTTTTTTTCGATGCCAACCTAACCAGAGTGACGGGAGCGGCACAATTCAGAAAAAGTGCTCAGCTCGCCGAGAAAATGCGATTTAAGCAATAAAATTAAAAATGCTTATAAAACATAAACCAAACGTTGTAAATGGTCATTTCTTATTACGCAGTAATAAACTCGGCACTCTAAAGCACCCGAGAGCGTTTTTTTCGATGCCAACCTAACCAGAGTGACGGGAGCGGCACAATTCAGAAAAAGCGCTCAGCTCGCCGAGAAAATGCGATTTAAGCAATAAAATTAAAAATGCTTATAAAACATAAACCAAACGTTGGAGGTGGTCTTTTCTTCATGTGCAGTGATAAACTCGGCACTCTAAAGCACCCGAGAGCGTTTTTTTCGATGCCAACCTAACCAGAGTGACGGGAGCGGCACAATTCAGAAAAAGCGCTCAGCTCGCCGAGAAAATGCGATTTAAGCAATAAAATTAAAAATGCTTATAAAACATAAACAAAACGTTGGAGGTGGTCTTTTCTTCATGTGCAGTGATAAACTCGGCACTCTAAAGCACCCGAGAGCGTTTTTTTCCATGCCAACCTAAACAGAGTGACGGGAGCGGCACAATTCAGAAAAAGTGCTCAGCTCGCCGAGAAAATGCGATTTAAGCAATAAAATTAAAAATGCTTATAAAACATAAACCAAACGTTGTAGATGGTCATTTCTTATTACGCAGTAATAAACTCGGCACTCTAAAGCACCCGAGAGCGTTTTTTTCCATGCCAACCTAACCAGAGTGACGGGAGCGGCACAATTCAGAAAAAGTGCTCAGCTCGCCGAGAAAATGCGATTTAAGCAATAAAATTAAAAATGCTTATAAAACATAAACCAAACGTTGGAGGTGGTCATTTCTTCATGCGCAGTGATAAACTCGGCACTCTAAAGCACCCGAGAGCGTTTTATTCGATGCCAACCTAACCAGAGTGACGGGAGCGGCACAATTCAGAAAAAGCGCTCAGCTCGCCGAGAAAATGCGATTTAAGCAATAAAATTAAAAATGCTTATAAAACATAAACCAAACGTTGGAGGTGGTCATTTCTTCATGCGCGGTGATAAACTCGGCACTCTAAAGCACCCGAGAGCGTTTTTTTCCATGCCAACCTAACCAGAGTGACGGGAGCGGCACAATTCAGAAAAAGTGCTCAGCTCGCCGAGAAAATGCGATTTAAGCAATAAAATTAAAAATGCTTATAAAACATAAACCAAACGTTGGAGGTGGTCATTTCTTCATGCGCAGTGATAAACTCGGCACTCTAAAGCACCCAAGAGCGTTTTTTTCGATGCCAACCTAACCAGAGTGACGGGAGCGGCACAATTCAGAAAAAGTGCTCAGCTCGCCGAGTAAATGCGATTTAAGCAATAAAATTAAAAATGCTTATAAAACATAAACCAAACGTTGGAGGTGGTCATTTCTTCATGCGCAGTGATAAACTCGGCACTCTAAAGCACCCGAGAGCGTTTTTTTCGATGCCAACCTAACCAGAGTGACGGGAGCGGCACAATTCAGAAAAAGCGCTCAGCTCGCCGAGAAAATGCGATTTAAGCAATAAAATTAAAAATGCTTATAAAACATAAACCAAACGTTGGAGGTGGTCATTTCTTCATGCGCAGTGATAAACTCGGCACTCTAAAGCACCCGAGAGCGTTTTTTTCCATGCCAACCTAACCAGAGTGACGGGAGCGGCACAATTCAGAAAAAGCGCTCAGCTCGCCGAGAAAATGCGATTTAAGCAATAAAATTAAAAATGCTTATAAAACATAAACCAAACGTTGGAGGTGGTCATTTCTTCATGCACAGTGATAAACTCGGCACTCTAAAGCACCCGAGAGCGTTTTTTTCGATGCCAACCTAACCAGAGTGACGGGAGCGGCACAATTCAGAAAAAGTGCTCAGCTCGCCGAGAAAATGCGATTTAAGCAATAAAATTAAAAATGCTTATAAAACATAAACCAAACGTTGGAGGTGGTCATTTCTTCATGCGCAGTGATAAACTCGGCACTCTAAAGCACCCGAGAGCGTTTTTTTCGATGCCAACCTAACCAGAGTGACGGGAGCGGCACAATTCAGAAAAAGTGCTCAGCTCGCCGAGAAAATGCGATTTAAGCAATAAAATTAAAAATGCTTATAAAACATAAACCAAACGTTGGAGGTGGTCATTTCTTCATGCGCAGTGATAAACTCGGGACTCTAAAGCACCCGAGAGCGTTTTATTCGATGCCAACCTAACCAGAGTGACGGGAGCGGCACAATTCAGAAAAAGTGCTCAGCTCGCCGAGAAAATGCGATTTAAGCAATAAAATTAAAAATGCTTATAAAACATAAACCAAACGTTGGAGGTGGTCATTTCTTCATGCGCAGTGATAAACTCGGCACTCTAAAGCACCCGAGAGCGTTTTTTTCGATGCCAACCTAACCAGAGTGACGGGAGCGGCACAATTCAGAAAAAGCGCTCAGCTCGCCGAGAAAATGCGATTTAAGCAATAAAATTAAAAATGCTTATAAAACATAAACCAAACGTTGGAGGTGGTCATTTCTTCATGCGCAGTGATAAACTCGGCACTCTAAAGCACCCGAGAGCGTTTTTTTCGATGCCAACCTAACCAGAGTGACGGGAGCGGCACAATTCAGAAAAAGCGCTCAGCTCGCCGAGAAAATGCGATTTAAGCAATAAAATTAAAAATGCTTATAAAACATAAACCAAACGTTGGAGGTGGTCATTTCTTCATGCGCAGTGATAAACTCGGCACTCTAAAGCACCCGAGAGCGTTTTTTTCGATGCCAACCTAACCAGAGTGACGGGAGCGGCACAATTCAGAAAAAGTGCTCAGCTCGCCGAGAAAATGCGATTTAAGCAATAAAATTAAAAATGCTTATAAAACATAAACCAAACGTTGGAGGTGGTCATTTCTTCATGCGCAGTGATAAACTCGGCACTCTAAAGCACCCGAGAGCGTTTTTTTCGATGCCAACCTAACCAGAGTGACGGGAGCGGCACAATTCAGAAAAAGCGCTCAGCTCGCCGAGAAAATGCGATTTAAGCAATAAAATTAAAAATGCTTATAAAACATAAACCAAACGTTGGAGGTGGTCATTTCTTCATGCACAGTGATAAACTCGGCACTCTAAAGCACCCGAGAGCGTTTTTTTCGATGCCAACCTAACCAGAGTGACGGGAGCGGCACAATTCAGAAAAAGTGCTCAGCTCGCCGAGAAAATGCGATTTAAGCAATAAAATTAAAAATGCTTATAAAACATAAACCAAACGTTGGAGGTGGTCATTTCTTCATGCGCAGTGATAAACTCGGCACTCTAAAGCACCCGAGAGCGTTTTTTTCGATGCCAACCTAACCAGAGTGACGGGAGCGGCACAATTCAGAAAAAGCGCTCAGCTCGCCGAGAAAATGCGATTTAAGCAATAAAATTAAAAATGCTTATAAAACATAAACCAAACGTTGGAGGTGGTCATTTCTTCATGCGCAGTGATAAACTCGGCACTCTAAAGCACCCGAGAGCGTTTTTTTCCATGCCAACCTAACCAGAGTGACGGGAGCGGCACAATTCAGAAAAAGCGCTCAGCTCGCCGAGAAAATGCGATTTAAGCAATAAAATTAAAAATGCTTATAAAACATAAACCAAACGTTGGAGGTGGTCATTTCTTCATGCACAGTGATAAACTCGGCACTCTAAAGCACCCGAGAGCGTTTTTTTCGATGCCAACCTAACCAGAGTGACGGGAGCGGCACAATTCAGAAAAAGTGCTCAGCTCGCCGAGAAAATGCGATTTAAGCAATAAAATTAAAAATGCTTATAAAACATAAACCAAACGTTGGAGGTGGTCATTTCTTCATGCGCAGTGATAAACTCGGCACTCTAAAGCACCCGAGAGCGTTTTTTTCGATGCCAACCTAACCAGAGTGACGGGAGCGGCACAATTCAGAAAAAGTGCTCAGCTCGCCGAGAAAATGCGATTTAAGCAATAAAATTAAAAATGCTTATAAAACATAAACCAAACGTTGGAGGTGGTCATTTCTTCATGCGCAGTGATAAACTCGGGACTCTAAAGCACCCGAGAGCGTTTTATTCGATGCCAACCTAACCAGAGTGACGGGAGCGGCACAATTCAGAAAAAGTGCTCAGCTCGCCGAGAAAATGCGATTTAAGCAATAAAATTAAAAATGCTTATAAAACATAAACCAAACGTTGGAGGTGGTCATTTCTTCATGCGCAGTGATAAACTCGGCACTCTAAAGCACCCGAGAGCGTTTTTTTCGATGCCAACCTAACCAGAGTGACGGGAGCGGCACAATTCAGAAAAAGCGCTCAGCTCGCCGAGAAAATGCGATTTAAGCAATAAAATTAAAAATGCTTATAAAACATAAACCAAACGTTGGAGGTGGTCATTTCTTCATGCGCAGTGATAAACTCGGCACTCTAAAGCACCCGAGAGCGTTTTTTTCGATGCCAACCTAACCAGAGTGACGGGAGCGGCACAATTCAGAAAAAGCGCTCAGCTCGCCGAGAAAATGCGATTTAAGCAATAAAATTAAAAATGCTTATAAAACATAAACCAAACGTTGGAGGTGGTCATTTCTTCATGCGCAGTGATAAACTCGGCACTCTAAAGCACCCGAGAGCGTTTTTTTCGATGCCAACCTAACCAGAGTGACGGGAGCGGCACAATTCAGAAAAAGTGCTCAGCTCGCCGAGAAAATGCGATTTAAGCAATAAAATTAAAAATGCTTATAAAACATAAACCAAACGTTGGAGGTGGTCATTTCTTCATGCGCAGTGATAAACTCGGCACTCTAAAGCACCCGAGAGCGTTTTTTTCGATGCCAACCTAACCAGAGTGACGGGAGCGGCACAATTCAGAAAAAGCGCTCAGCTCGCCGAGAAAATGCGATTTAAGCAATAAAATTAAAAATGCTTATAAAACATAAACCAAACGTTGGAGGTGGTCATTTCTTCATGCACAGTGATAAACTCGGCACTAAAGCACCCGAGAGCGTTTTTTTCGATGCCAACCTAACCAGAGTGACGGGAGCGGCACAATTCAGAAAAAGTGCTCAGCTCGCCGAGAAAATGCGATTTAAGCAATAAAATTAAAAATGCTTATAAAACATAAACCAAACGTTGGAGGTGGTCATTTCTTCATGCGCAGTGATAAACTCGGCACTCTAAAGCACCCGAGAGCGTTTTTTTCGATGACAACCTAACCAGAGTGACGGGAGCGGCACAATTCAGAAAAAGTGCTCAGCTCGCCGAGAAAATGCGATTTAAGCAATAAAATTTAAAATGCTTATAAAACATAAACCAAACGTTGTAGATGGTCATTTCTTATTACCCAGTAATAAACTCGGCACTCTAAAGCACCCGAGAGCGTTTTTTTCCATGCCAACCTAACCAGAGTGACGGGAGCGGCACAATTCAGAAAAAGTGCTCAGCTCGCCGAGAAAATGCGATTTAAGCAATAAAATTAAAAATGCTTATAAAACATAAACCAAACGTTGGAGGTGGTCATTTCTTCATGCGCAGTGATAAACTCGGCACTCTAAAGCACCCAAGAGCGTTTTTTTTCGATGCCAACCTAACCAGAGTGACGGGAGCGGCACAATTCAGAAAAAGCGCTCAGCTCGCCGAGAAAATGCGATTTAAGCAATAAAATTAAAAATGCTTATAAAACATAAACCAAACGTTGGAGGTGGTCATTTCTTCATGCGCGGTGATAAACTCGGCACTCTAAAGCACCCGAGAGCGTTTTTTTCGATGCCAACCTAACCAGAGTGACGGGAGCGGCACAATTCAGAAAAAGTGCTCAGCTCGCCGAGAAAATGCGATTTAAGCAATAAAATTAAAAATGCTTATAAAACATAAACCAAACGTTGGAGGTGGTCATTTCTTCATGCGCAGTGATAAACTCGG